>NW_004444142.1:2602090-2692852 GCF_000243295.1 Trichechus manatus latirostris
GATTGAAGTTGTCAAGGATTTCATTTTACTTGGATCCACAATCAACACCCATGGAAGCAGCAGTCAAGAAATCAAAAGATGCATTGCACTGGGCAAATCTGCTGCAAAAGACCCCTTTAAAGTGTTGAAAACCAAAGATGTCACGTTGAAGACTAAAGTGTGCCTGACCCAAGCCATGCCATTTTCAATTGTATCATATGCATGCAAAAGTGGACAATGAATAAGGAAGACCGAAGAAGAATTGATGCCTTTGAATAGTGCTGTTGGTGAAGAAAATTGATTATACCATGGACTGCCAAAAGAACAAACAAATCTGTCTTGGGAGTAGTACAACCAGAATGCTCCTTAGAAGCAAGGATGGCAAGACTATATCTTACATACTTTGGACATGTTGTCAGGAGGGATCAGTCCCTGGAGGACATCATGCTTGGTAACTACAGGGTCAGCGGAAAAGAGGCAGACCCTCTGCAAAGTGGATTGTCACAGTGGCTGCAACAATGGGCTCAAGCACAACAAAGATCGTGAGCATGGTGCAGGACCGGGCCGTGTTTCGTTCTGTAGTACATAGGGTCGCTATGAGCTAGAATGGACTCGACAGCACCTAACAACAACAGCAATAGATAATAGGGAGAAAAAAAAGACAAAACGTTTAACCTGAATCATCCATATCTATAGAGATCAAACCCACTAGGTGATTACTCAACCCACTGATCTGGCTGTTGCCATGATATGCCAAACAGGTGGACCAAATCAATGCCAGACATGATGCTAGATGCTAGAGTTCAAAGATAAATGAGTTACAGCACCAGTTCTCAACAAGCGCAGACTCTAATGGGGACAACAATACATTTTTTAAAAAGACATAGATAGATGGATGGATGGATGGATAGACAGATAGGTAGATGATGGATAGATAGATTCTACCTGGGGAGTTAAGTTAATATCATCTACAAAGAGGAGATGATATTTAAACTGGCTCTAGAAATATGTACCACCATTCATCCTAAAGACACAATGATAAGGGTATCCCAGGCCATGGGAACACTTGGGGAAAATATTTGCATTTTCTATTCTATAAAATAAAGGATGTAGTCTGAATCTACATTTCCATTAATATGAAGAAGGAAGACTGTAAAAATCGTAAAAAGTTCCCTGAAAACAGAACCTATATTTTAACAATTGCTGTTTTTTTATAACCTAGAGTAGGTTCTCCAAGTGTGATCCTCAGACCAGCAGCATCAGCATCACCTGGAAAATCATTAGAAATACAAATTCTTGTCCCCACCCAGCCACTGACTCAGAAACTCTGGGGGTGAAGTAGCAATCTGTGTTTTAAGATGTCTTCCAGGGAATTTTGGTACTTAAGTACGAGAATAGCTGCCCACAGAGCAAGCAACTTTAAATCATCCTTTGATATGCTTTTCACATCTCACCAGTGGAAATAATTAAAACTTTCTCAAATCTAATTCATAGAAATGTATTACATTAGTGGTTCCTAAATCTCTGTCCATGTACATTATCAATTCCAGTCTTCACAAAAATTTTCACTGATCCCCGGTGAAATGAGATAAATGAGACAACCAGGAGTTTTTCATGGAGCTAAATTTTTTTTTTAATTTATTGAAGAGGTTTAAAGCCCTTTCTTGTGAGATTAGATCCTTCCTACCTTTTTGGTGTTAAAATCTTTGTTCTTTTCACAGAATGATAGTAGTAAAAGAAAGTAGTGATTTTTTTTTCCAAAATAAGCTTAATTGGCAAAATAGATTGCCTGTTGTTGGTCCTCAAAAGATTCTTAAAAAATATATTGGTCCAAGAAATCCAGGCATCTCTAAGCTACTGAAATTGATAGAATATGCATAGCTTTGCCAGGAAAAAGCCATGTGAATGTACTTTTCTACCTGAGAGTCAATAATGTTTTACTAAGATTTTATCTACTTGTATTCCAAAAATGTCCAAATTGAGTTTGAAATTCATAAAAACAAGTTTCAATAGTATATAGATTTAATAAACGTCCACCATCTTTAATGATGTTTATCCTAAGATTATCCTTTTCCTTAACAACTGTTTTGTGGTAAAATATATATAACTATACATCCTATGTATATGTGTGTGTGCATGTGTATTTGCATAGTAGATTTTTGAGATCCCCAACCACCTTGCTGGAAGAACACAAAGGGTGAGTAAAGAGAGAGTCATAAATAAACTATTATTATTTATAATGTACATTCTTCATTCTCATGCACTAATGCACAATGTTATTTATTAGTTTAATCACTGCTGTGAGAATTGTTATTATTATTTCATGAAATAAAACTGAAAATGGAAATTGGAAAATAGGAAAAAGAAAAATACATCCTATCTTGAGGACATGTAAGATTTACTACACCTAATCTCTACAAAGACAAACAATATTTATTTCTTTACAATACCTTATGCATCAGTGTATTAAATTGCCTCCTACTTCTTGGCTTCTGGTAACATTTACAAGAAACCACTGGAACATTAGTGACCATTGAAACACAAACCTCATTTATTCCTATGTCTCTCACTTCCCTTTGTTTCTAGTCCATCCAAGACCCGGGCTTCAACGTCTCTCGAATCTGAGATCATTGCAGGCAGAAGTGGGCCACTTCTGCAGGCCCAGAGGTTCCAGGAGACTCTGGGGATTAAAACATCAACTCAGATGTCCTCATCCCAAATCTCAGCATCCTCTTTCCTCCCAATCAGGGCCCTTACCTAGTGAGGTGCACCTGCTGGGTTGTGAAGCGAACCTTATCTGGAGAGCATCTACCCTTGTAATTAAATACTGGGCCTGCTCTTTAGCTTCTCCTGCCTTCCGGCATCAAGAGATGAAAGAATATATCTACCAATTTGGACCTGTGGCTTTTACCACCCACCCAGTTGCTCTCCAGTTGACCCAACTCACAGCAACACTGACTTACGGCAAACCCGACTTATGGTGACCCCAACTCATGGTGACCCTATGTGTGTCAGAGTAGAACTGCTCCATAGGGTTTTCAATGGCTGATTTTACAGAAGTAGACCACTAGATCTTTCTTCCAAGCACCTCTGGATGGTCTTGAACCTCCAACATTTCCATTAGCAGCCAAGTGCATTAACCCATGGACCTGACTTTTACACCTGGGCTTAAATTGGCCATTGATCGCCCCCGGCTTTTCATATCTTTCCCAATGCTTCAATAACCCCCAGCAAGAGCCATTCAATTAATGGTCCTTGTACGTTTCACTTCCCCCAAACCTCCCCAGTGCCTGAGCTATTGCACCCACCAACATAGTCTCTTTCACTGGTATCCTGTCCCAGTTCACCACTGGCAAAAGTTCTTATAATTGCATCATTACAGCATGCCAAGGCTAGTATGGCTCCACCTGCCATGAGCAATGAAGTCTGCATTGCCAGAAATTCCAAAATACTTTTTAGAGTCAGCTTCCTAGGACCACTTCCATATCAACTGGCATAGGTCAGGATCCCTCAGAAACAGATGCTGAGACAAGATTTCCCTGCAGAAAGCGTATTTGGGAGTGCTCTTGGGAACCACGTCGGCAAGGAAGTGAGGAGCAAACTGGGCAGAGAGATGTTGAACTGGAGCAGAGACCTCAGTCCACCCCATGGGGAGCTCTGAAGCTGGGATGGTTCTTCAGTGTTGGCCCACTTTGGGGCAGAAGAGCTTGCCTCTGTACCCCCACATGAACTAGTCATTGGGTAGGGGGCACAACTGTGAATGAGGCAGCTCCCTTCCCGAGGAGGCACTTTGCTATAAGCCCTCAGCAGCCAACACTCCTGGCAGCTGGGGGAACACATGCCTCAGTCCTGACGGGGGCAGCTGGGCAGTGCATACACCACAGTATCCACTTCCCAGGAACCATGACCTGGATCATGCAAATGATAAAGATGGCCAGTGTCTCCCAGTCTGACAACTGCTGACTTCTCTAGCCTCATCTGCTACAGCACCTCTACTCAGACTTCTACAGTCAAACTGGTCTCCCAAGTGGTCCCTACAAAACCCGCAAAGCTTCTGCCTTGGCTCACACCTTGCCCCTGGCCTTGGATGCCCTACTCCTCCCCTCCCCACTTTCTGATTATTTCTTATCTGGTCCAAGCCTCACCTTTTCCAGGAAGTCTTAGGAATGGCATGGGCCCACTCTGCCTCCCTCCTATGTCTCTGAGAATGAACACCTTGCACCAACCCTATAACACTGAGAATACTCTGCATGCCCTGGTTCACCATTTTTATATACATTTTCCTAGACCTCAGCTAGACTAGAAGCTCTGCTACTTGCTAAGATAGGATATAATCTTGGACAGTGAATGACTAGCTCTCTGAGTCTGTTTCTCCATTTGTGCTAAAACTACAATTTATTCACAAATATCTGAGTACCTACTGTGTGTCAGGTCTAAGACTGGTTCCTATCTTCAGGAGCTCTGGGGGTAGATCTTTATGGAATCTTCAGCTCAGTGGGAATTTTCTGGTATATAAAAGCTAGACAAGGAGAGTGGACACACTACAGCCTCAGCAGGAGGGCAAATGGAGTACAAGATGAGAGAAAGGTAGATTCTGGGGGAAATAAGCATGGAGATGAGCAACATCCAAGAGATATCGCCAAAACCCCAGCTCCGCATCCACCTTCCTCTGCTGTGGCTGAGTTTCTCTCTCTGAGGTTCATTCCTGACACCTAATGTCTATGTTGTTGTTGTTAGTTGCTGTTGAGTCCGCTCCAACTCATGACAATCCCACGTACAACAGAACGAAATGCTGCCCCATCCTGTGCCATCCTCACGGTTGTTGATATGCTCAAATCCATTGTTGTGGTCACTGTGTATTTTGAGTGCCTTCCAACCTAGGGGATACATCTTCCAGCACTATATCAGACAATATTCTGTCATGATCCATAGGGTTTTCACTGGCTAATTTTCAGAAATAGATCACCAGGCCTTTCTTCCTAGTCTAGCTTGGTCTGGAAGCTCTGCTGAAACCTGTCCACCATGCGTGACCCTGCTGGTATTTGAAATATTGGTGGCATAGTTTCTAGCATCATAGCAACACTCAAGCCACCACAGTATGACAAACTGACAGATAAGTAGTAGCTAATGTCTGTAATTACTAGTTTAACCCAACTCTCCTGAATTCCCAAGAACATTCCTATCCCCCTCACCAAATGTAGAAAGAAGTTTAGGAAACACAGCAAAGATAGAAAATTAAAGTCTATGGGGGAGGAAGACATAACAGGTTTCTTCCAGTTTGAGCCCCTGCTTAGAATTTGCATTTCTAACAAGTTCCCAGGCAATGCTAATACTGCTGGTTAGGGACAATTCTGAGAACTTTAAAAAAAAAAAACTCATTGCCGTAGAGTCAATTCCAACTCATAGCGACCCTATAGGACAGAGTAGAACTGCCCCATAGAGTTTCCAAGCAGCGCCTAGCGGATTCAAACTGCTGATCTTTTGGTTAGCAGCTGTAGCTCTTAACCACTATGCCACTAGGGTTTCCAAGAACCATTAGTAGGACCCCCCCCAAAAAAAAAAACCCGTGGTTGTCAAGTCAATTCTGACTCATAGGACCCTATAGGACAGAGTAGAACTGCCCCATAGAATTTCCAAGGAGCAGCTGGTGGATTCGGACTGCTGACCTTTGGGTTAGCAGCCATAGCTCACAAACACTGCATCACCAGGGCTCCACTAGTAGGACCCAAACCAAACCACTGCCATTGAGCTGATTCTGACTCATAGCGACCCCTTAGGGTTTCCAAGGCTATAAATCTACAGAAGCAGACTGGCATATTTTTCTCCTGCGGAGCCACTGGTAGTTTTGAACTACCTATGTTTGGGTTAGCAATCAATCACTTTTTAACCACTGCACCACCTGGGCTCCTTACTAGTAGGGCAGTGGTTCTCAAAATTGATTATACATAAGAATCACCTGGGGATCTAGTTAAAATGTAAACTCTGATTCAGCATATCTGGGATGGAAATGCAAATTCTCAGCAGGGGTTAACCAGTTCAAAGCCCTGCTTTGAGAGTTTGTTTTAAATCGGTGCTAGTTCCTTTAGATTTTAAGGCCCAGAGGCAATGATCATTCTTTATTCCAAAGTTACTTAAGTATCCAGCTCACTCACAGGTGTTTGTCTCATTGGTTTCAAAATCATGCTCTTAGAATGAAGTTCTCCAGGGCTCGGGTAAATAAACATCCTTCGTCTATGAGATCATGTCTCCTCTTTATAAAGACTTTTTGTTCCGTTCTCCTGGAATTTCTAAATGTGTGCTTTCTCAGTTTTGCAAATGGGAAGACCCTGGAGAAAGGAAAAGAGGAGTGAGGAGAGAAGGGGTCGGGGGAGGAGGGGTGGAGATAAAAATATAGTCAAGTACAAATCTCACCTCATTTCTGTCAGATCATCTGCCAGGGCTCATCTTGAAAGAAGCACAGACTTCCAAGATACTGACTTCCAATCCCCAGATAAGGGCATTCCAGTCAGCCAAATCTGTTGACTTCAGGCAAGAGATCTTATGTCTAAAGAAGTTGGAAGAGGCAATAACTGCAACTCCTCCCTGCTAAGCCTCTATGGAACTAATTTTTTATTCCTTGCATTACTCTACTGCAGATCCTCTCGTTCTCAGGGTCTGGAAATAAATCCTTTACATAAGTCAGAATTAACTCAAGGGTATTTGGTTAGGCTAGACCACCATCCATCTGTCAGTTTGTCGTACTGTGGTGGCTTGAGTGTCACTATGATGCTGAAAGCTGTGCTGCCGGTTTTTCAAATACCAGCAGGATCACCAGTGGTGGACAGTTTCAGCAGAACTTCCAGACAAAGACAGACTAGGAAGAAAGGCCTGTTGATCTACTTCTAAAAATTAGCTAATAGATTATGATAGCCAACCCCATGGATCATAACACAATATTGTCTGATATAGTGCTGGAAGATGAGCCCCTTAGGTTGGAAGGCACTCCAAATACACAGTGGCCACAATAATGAACTCAAACATACCAATGATCATGAAGATGGTGCACGACCAAGGAGTATTTTCCTTCTGTTCTACATGGGGTTGCCATGAGCTGGAGCCAACTTGACAGCAACTAACAACAAGGTTAACCTCAGCAATTGTGTACAACCACCCAACTTAGTTCCTGACTATGCTGCCACAAACTCCCTGGTTGCCAGTTGACGCCATTCCCTCCAGGAATACTCTGTGTCTCCAGGAGCACTTCAGGTATCAACTTTATTACTTGATGTGCTCTTCCCTGGAGCCCACGAATCTTCACATTTAGGTCTCCTCAGTGCCAGGCCCATAGGCACATCCCAGAGTACGGTTGTTCTCTGCCCAGTGATGCCTTGGGAATTGGACAATGTGCTGATGAGCAGGTGAACCGAGGAGAGGAGAAAAGATGATTAGGCTTCCAGCAAGGAGGACTTCACCATATCACCACAGGTAGAGACTTTCTCAAGGACACGCGCACTTCTGGGATTACAATATCCTCGTGGATGGCCCATGAGCTGTGGAGGGGGTCTTCAGGGTGAAGTCTTAGATATATCCAATCTAGGTTCTGAACTTCTGGGCTTCTCTGCAGGCCGCTTCTTCCCTTAAAATGTGCCCATTAGCCCAAAGTCCAACAATTGCCATGGAGTCGATTCTAACTGTTAGCAACCCCACATGTGTCAAACTGGAACTGTGCTCCACAGGCTTTTCAACGGCTGATTTTTCAGAAGTAGATCACCAAGCCTTTCTTCTGAGGTGCCTCTGGGTGGACTTGAACCTCCAACCTTTCAGTTAGCAGCCGAATGCATTAACTGTGGTGCCACTGATGGACTCCTTGCTCAAAGTGGTGGTGGTGTTGTTAGGTGCTGTCAAGTCGACTTTGACTCATAGTAACTCCATGGCACAATAGTTAAGCACTCAGATGCTAACTGAAAGGTTGGCGGTTCAAACCTACCCAGCGGGAAAAAGACATGGCTATCTGCTTCCATAAAGTTAACAGCCTAGGAAACCCTATGGGGCAGTTCTACTCTGTCACACAGGGTTGCATGAACCCAAAGTAGAGGTGCTTATTCTAGGTCAGATTCTGGGTTCCTTTTCACGCACTACCACTAACCAGTACTATGAGCCTAAGCAAGTCTTCATCCCTCTGAGTCTCAATGTCTTTACCTACAAAGGGAGGATGTTGAGCCGAATAGTCTCTGTGGTCCCTCCAGCTCTCAGTACATGAGATAACTCACAGGCTTCCACACACAGAGTTCTCTCACAGCTTCAGGGCCATCATCTCAGAACCTCCCACCTCCTGCTCCGAATGAAATTTGGCACCAAGAGTGGTTAGAGGAACAGAGTCTTAAGGATGAGTTTTCTGAATCTGTTCTGTAGTTTCTAGAATTGATTCTCTAATCTAATTAGATTTAAAGGCACTAATGACTCTATTTCCAGGAGGAAAGAGAACACTTACAATCCATAGCTTGATGTGGCAATAGAGATATGCAAAATATCACCACTGGACACTCCTAAACCAATATTAATAAGAGGCAATGTTCTGGGCAACAATATATTTACTATCTTAGAACATTTTTGTCAAACTAATGAGTATTATGAGATTGGCTGGTTGCTCCTAATTGCAGTGGACAATGTAGGAAAATAAAAAGATGAGCTTAGGGCTTCAATGCCCAGTTCAAGTGTCACCTAAATGACACTATGTCTGCCCTGAAAGTAAACTTTATCTCCTAGCCACATGGCTGAGAGTACTGAAAACCAAACCCAGCATCTGATACTGTCAGTGGCTGAATTACAATGCAAATTGAATTCCCAGCCTTGCAAGGTGTCTGATGTTAAAGTGAGAACACTGAATGGGAAGGAAGGAATTCTACCTCAGGGCTGCAGCAAAGAAATCCTCCTGCATTTCCAGCCTGCTGGCTTGCCCTATAGATTTTGGACTCAAGAATGCAACATCCACTCTTACTTGAATTTCCAGCCTGCCAGCCTGCCCTACAAATTTCAGACTTGCCAGCCCTCAGAATCTTGTGAGTCAATTCCTTAAAGCAATTTCTTTCTCATTCTCATTCTCTCTCTCTTTCTCTGGCTCTGTTTCTCTGGCAAACCCTGACTGGTAGAGATTTGGGAATTCATGTTAAATTTTGCAGGTCCTCCAGTGGACTCCATGTGTGAGGTAGTAATCGGTTGAGCCTGAAATAGAGAGAGCAGTTAGTAGAGAGCACATGTTTTTCAGGTACAGCTGGCACAATATATAGTGGTCATTCCAGAGAAAAGGAAGAGGTTTGTCTTGCTCATCAACCTGCTCCAATTGTAATTACCACCACTGAATCATTCATTACTTTTTACACACATGAAATCCCTGGTTGGTGCAAAAGGTTAATGCACTCAGCTGCTAACAAAACGTTGGAGGTTTGAGTCAACTCAGAAGCACCTTGGAAGAAAGATCTGATGATCTACTTCTGATAAATCAGCCACTGAAAACCTATGGACACAGTTCTATTTTGATACACATGGGGTCACCAGGAGTTGGAATCAACTCCATGGCTACTGGTTAATCCTAATCAAACCCAACCAAGTCAGTATGAGGATGCTTATTTTCTGGAGAAGGAAACTATAAGTAGAGGAGCTGGAATTTAACTTCAAACTTCATGCTCTTTCTACTCTGCCAGGCTTGCCATGGAGAGCACCAAGGAAGGGTCAGGAGCAGTGTGTTTAGTACATCACTATTGTACAGCTACTTTTTAGCCAGGTAGTTTTAAGTTTTACCTATTGTTGCTTGGGCATCATATCTTCTTCCTATCAATACAGCAAAATCTGCTCTAATTTTTGGTATAAAACTTTTGTTTCATTAGTTTTCATTGACATATTTCTCTTTTCGTTGAATGCTTAATAAGCAGAATAAAATTCCATTACAAGGTGAATGAAAAAGTTAATGTTTGTGAATGTTCTCAGACTTTACTAGGTGTTATGCTTCAAGGGGAAAATTGAGTCATGACATATTTAAATATATGCAATGATGAATAGGTCTGACTGTTCTCTTGAAATTTCTGATTCTCCCAGTTCCTCAAAAGCGACTCCCAGATCCCAGACACTGTTACTTTTCTCCTGGACCACCTGAGAGTGGCCGTGTGCCATGCTACCCTGTCATCCTGCAGCTCATTATGACAGATCCTGCAATCCATTCTGGCTAGCCAGTCGTTCTATCAACCTGTCCTTGAATTTCTTAGGCAGCTCATAAATGAGACCAGCATGATTGCTCTTCAGTTGTTATAAAGTGGATATAATCAACTAAGGTTTCTTTAAATCTTTCTCTCTAAAATTTTTTGAAAATTAAAAATTATAGAAAAACACAAAGAAAAAAACTAATAATCATCCTATTACTCCTATTAACCCCGCCCAGAATTAACCATGGTTAATATCTTGTCATATTTACTTCCAGTCTTTTCATTGGTTTTTCAATTTAAAAATCAGTAGTTTTTGGGAAAAATAATAGCTGTCTATTGTAAAAATGTAAAGAATTCAGAAAATCACAAAGCCTAATATTGAAATAAAAATCCAAATCTCACAACCATCAATAACTGCTGTTCATATTAGGTTAAAATAAAATTTCTATGCGTAAGTACAGAAAAAAGGAAAAATAGAGAAAGGGGAGAAATCTATTTACAAAAATGAGCTTATTCTTAAATATGCACTGCTCCATTAAAGAGTATTAATTTTAAATTTACTTTGATTGTACAGAAGTAAAAAAAAAAATGCCAGTGAAACTGAAAGAACTGTCAAATATCAAATAAATCCTTCATTTTTAAAAAAGATATTTTTAACAGGATATCTATGACATTAAGAAATGAATTTATTTAAAAGCATGAGAAAATTAGGAGTCTTTTTTAAGTTATCTGTTGCAGTACAGGCAATTCCTTTTCACTCCTTGTTATCAGCTATGACAGATTAAGACTTTCTCACTCTCACAGTTCCTCTTATTATCTCTCCCCTCTTCCTCATGTTTGTAAGATATATTATTGTTTTTACATTGTCTACATTTTGTTCTTTAACCAAAATTCCCATAGTTGTTTAGTATTAATTCTACATTTATATGGGTTCAATATTCACCACCAGTATCTACCAGGGTTGCTTCATTCCAGAAGTTCCATATTTGGATTCATACCTTAAGTGGCTAGTTTTATTCACATGCAGTTTTTTCTTTCCAAGAACTTCTTATGAGTACTGCACTCTCTTAGTTCTTTTGTGTTTCCAAATTACTTTTACACTTGAATATCATCTTATGCAGGTAAAATAATTCTGGGTCAAATGCTTCCTCTTTGGGATTTTGGAGCTCTGGTTCCATTGTCTTCTGCCATTAATAGTGTTGTGAGGAAGTCTGAGACCAGCCTTGTATTTTTCTTCCTTGCAGTAGATTTGCTTTTTCTCTCTCAATTCCTAAAGAATAATTTTTATCATTGAAGTTCAGTTTCTTAACTAAAATATGTCATAATGTTGAGCTAAAAACTTACAGTTTTCCTAGAATACAGTGTGCTCTTTGGATTTTCAGATTCAGTTTTGTCTTCAATTCAGAGAAAAGTTTTCTTTACTATTTCTTTGAATACTTCTTCAGGGATACCCATCATCTTCATGTTGGATTTTTTTTTTTTTTTTTTTTGTCTTTCCCATCTTTTGGCATCAATTTAATTGCCTTAATTTATGTCTTTTTAGTTGTATTTACTGAGATTGTCTAAAGCCTTTCTTCTATGTTAGTAATTCAAATTTCAGCTGTGTTTAAATTTTGTTCTTTGCTTTTATCTATTTGTTAGCTCTATAATGACATTGTTTAGTTCTTCAATTTAATTCCATAGTTCTTCCATGCCCTTTGATCTTATTCTATTGTTTTATCTTTGAATTATTGATTTATTATACTTATTCTCTTAAAAGTCAAATTATTCTATACATACAGTAATTGTAAAGAATTTCCTTCTGTTCCTTGAATTATATTTTCTTCTAAAATGGAGTCTGTGTCTATACCTCTTGCTTGCTTTCTTTGGTTTTGTGGTTTCATTTGTAGTTCCTTTTGCTGTAGTAGGTTTGCTACTACATTGCTGCTGTGCTATTTATATATATTTTGCTCATGCTCAAACAGCGCTATACAGACTTTCTATCCGGTCTGATATAGCAGGCTGACTTCCTGGCTCTCTTCCATGTCTCGACCATGTCTGAGATCAATTTAATTTCCTGTCCTTGACACAGGTGACAGAACTCACCTGAGATAGCACACAGACTAAGATTTGTTTGGAAAACTTAATCCAATATTTTTATAACTGTACTGTTCAAGGCCATCACCCGTCTGTCAGTTTGACATACTGTGGTGGCTATACTACTAGTATTTTCAAATACCAGCAGGGTCACCCATGGTGGACAAGTTTCAGCAGAGCTTCCAGACTAAGATAGACTGGAATGAAAGGCCTCGTAATCTACTTCTGAAAATCAGGCAATGAAGACCTCTTGGATCACAACAATATATTGTCCAAAATAATGTTGGAAGACGAGCGCTTTCGGTTAGAAGGCACTCAAAATACACGGTGACCACAACAATAAACTTGGGCATACCAATGTTGATGAAGATGGTGCAGGACCAGGCAACGTTTCATTCTGTTTTGCATGGAGTCGCCATGTATCAGAGCTGACTCAGTGGCAACTAACAACAACAATAACATCTGTACAAGGAGTCACACCATCTAATGCAGATGGCAATAGCTGTATCTCATTCTCATTGCTCGGTGATCTTGGGCTTCCGTAGGTTTCTCCAATTGCATGTCTAACCCTAGAGCCTTCAATTTTATCATAGAGAATCAACTCTATTATTCACTTTACCCCCACCTACCCCTTTCTTCCAGTATCCATTTCCACCATTCCTTAATCAAAAGAAGAAATATTTAAGGTTGGTTTGCTCAATTTGCTCAGTTTGCTTCTCTTCAAATTTGGAGCAATGAGTGAGAATGCTCAGAAGTTTATTATCTCACCAGTCTGGTCTCTGGAAGGTCCAGGCTCTGTTCCAGCATCTTCTGAGTCTTTCCATAGCAGCCAGTATTTGGAAATTTATCGTACTCCATACTGTCTGTTTCCTCATTTGGTTGCTGTTTGTAATATTTTTTGGCTTTTACTACTTTTTCTTATTTCATTAAGCTTTTGGAGAAGGATGCAGTTTTTGCCTTCCATGTTAATACTGAAGTCCTCAAATTTTCTACATGATGTTAAATTGTACAACACACTCCCACATGCACCCAAGGCTGTGAGCAATTTCTAGCACACCAACTACGACTCCTTCCTTTCTCTCCCACTCAAGAATGCATATAAGGGAAGCAAGTGAGAGTTACCTGCCCATTCAGTAAATAATGGCTGAGCGACTACTATATGCTACACACTGTGCCAGACACCAAAACACAATGATGAGCAGAAAGACGCGGTCTGAACCCTCATGGAGCTTAGAGCCTAGTAGACCAGACAGTTATTAATCAAAGAATCACTCAAATAATATGAAATTAAAATGATATTAAGTATTATGAAAGGGAGATAAATGATGCTATAAAAGCATCTTTGAGGGTGGGTCAGGAGACCTTTCTCTAAGAAAGAAATGACTGAGCTGAAATTCAAAGGAACAACAGGATGAAAGTTATTATAGGGATAACCTTGAAACCACTCCAATTTATAAAATAGGATAAATCATTCACAAATGTTGGTACTTTATTATTGGTTTGGCAGGATAATATATTTGAAATATTAACCAATATTTTTCCCCTGTATTTCCTCTCACCTTTCTACCCTTCTCCTCTTGCCCACCCCCAAGCAGCTAGGTGAGCTTGCACTTCTTTTGTAAGGAAAAGGGAGGAAGGAAGACACAGCAAGGAGAAAATCAAATAGCCTTTAGTATTCTTTCTGGATTTTGTTTGTTTTTCCAAAAGACTAAGACTTTAGGTGAAACAAAGAGAATTGGGGTACAGATATTTAGAGATAAATCACAAAAAAAAAAGAGCAAGGAACCCTCCCATTCCTACATTTAAAAGACTCTCCCAAGCTTGAGATAGAAAGCCTAAGGGGAAGCAATGAGATCACAGAAATTGGGAGTACTAAAGAAGGGGCACCTTGGGCCAAGCCCATGAAGGTACTAAAATCCCCAGGTAGGTGTGAGGGGTCTGAGAGCAGAAAAGATGTTTCCCATTCCTCCAGGGAGGGCCCTGGGAGGCAGCAAAATAGAGAAAATGGCTACATGGTGTGTCTGGGAGAGCTAGACAGGGCCATGGGCAGCCTCACTGAGTCTGCTGACTTCAGGTGCAGCAGAACAATTCCTGTGCCCTCAAACAGCTACCAGCTGCCTTTGTTCAATTCCAACTCACCGTGACCCCATGTGTATCAGAGTAGAACTGTGCTCCATAGGGTTTTCAATGGCTGATTTTTGGAAGGAGATCACCAGACTTTTCTTCTGAGGCACCTGTGGGTGGGTTCAAACCACTAACCTTGGTTAGCAGCGAGTTCGTTAACTATTTGCACCACCCAGGGACTCCTTGTGCTCCCAAAGAGGCCAGAAAATAGTAGAGTGAGCTAATAAATCTGAAGGAAACTTATGGAAGGGAGGATGGAGGTCACTTGGCAGCCTGAGTGATTGATAACTAAGGACCAGATGAGTAATGGCCATCTCAATGGTTGCCTGCATGGCCAGATGACATTGAAGGCTTAAAGGACTGCCCCTTGCACACAAACCAATGCCTTGACATCACCCTCTTCCCCCTCTGCAATCCCCACTCCAGAACTAGATACACCAATTAACAAAGATGAAGTTTCTGCCATCCTAATAGAATGAGGGAACAAAATAAAATTCAAATGACTCATAGGAGGATTAAGAAAGTTAAAGCTTTTCCTCCTTGGCTTCTAAGCTGAGGTTCACATTAATAGTAAATTGCCTCTGATATACTCCTTATAGTTCTTAGTGATACACCTGTGTCCTGGCATGGAGGTTCAGAATCAATGATGCAAATGTTCCTCACTGGGACTGCATATTGGCAAAGCCCAACCCATCAGCCATGGGTGAGGGCTGGTAGTGAGTCCACAAGAGGTGCAGGGCAGCCCCTGATGCAGAAACTGGCAGGCCCTGCCCTAGTGTTTCAGCACATAGGGCTGCTTCTCTCTTATTTGTTACTTTTCATTTAGGAGCTTGATAAATCGCATATATTTCTTTATGACAGTGACAATGTCTTCATTTTTGTCTCTCTTTTTTTTAACCCTTTGCTGACTACTCAGCACTTAGAACAGTGCCTGGCACATAGTAGGTACTCAGTAAACATTGTCGAATGAAAGTTTCCTTCTTTGTATACTCTACTTAGTATAAATCTCATACGTAGCAAGTAGAATTTAGACGAATTCCAAATAGCTGCCGGGAGGTCCAAGTTAACAGCTGGGCTAACTCTGCATGAAATTCTGGATGTACCCAAAGACAGCCTGATGCTTTTAGATAATATGGCCTAATTTTTAAGACAAAAAAATTCAGATCCAGCTGAGTCTAACTTTCAAAACTATTTTCAACATCTGGAGTGTAGAATACTTAATTGATCATTCCTATAGCTATGCAGTTGAACAGAAACCTGGAGGTTAGAACCTGTCACTTTTAAAATATTAGACTAAGCTGTTTAGGCCTCTGACTGTTGCGTTAAACTCACAGTATGAGGATAACACTGTGTTCAGTGCTGAGAGCCATCTGCGGAGAAAGAAAGGCAGGTTCCAAACAGTGTGGTCATGCCGCCCTCCTGTGGTGAAATGCTATAACATCTGAAACCCTTCAGCGGGAAAACCTCCACTAATAGTTAACAGGTACTGACAACATTCCATGAATTTGTAAACCTTACAAATATTATTTATTCTACTAATACTCATAGCAACCCGAGTTACAAGGATGCTACTATTATTCCCATGTTACAGATGAGAAAACTGAAGCCCAGATAAGTGAGTATGCCCAAGTTCACTCTAGAGCAGTTAAGTGAAAGAGCTGAGATTCAAACCCGGTTTGTGTTGGATTCTAAAGCTTCTAGCACTATTAGGTGAAAGAGCTAGGCTTCAAACCCCGGTGTGTCTGATTCTAAAGCCTATATGTTTTCTACTGTATCAAACAGAATATTAACAATAATAATTTTTGCATAGCTGTATCCCTAATGCCTTACACATAGTGGGTACTCGTAAAATATTTGTTGAATGAATTAATGACAGTAGAAGCAGTTGTGGCTTTGCAAAAGCTGTAAAAAAAAAAAAAACCTATCTATCTATCATGTGTTGAGTGCCTGCCATGCATACATATCATTTAATTACGCTCAAGCAAAGCTAAGACTTGTTCTGATATCCTTTAGTTCATCATCTAAAAGCATTTAAGCATCTTCTCTTTACAGCTGCATTCACTCATCATTCAACAAGTATGTATTAAGGACCTACTATACCCTAAACAGGAGCCCTGGTGGTGCAGTGGTTAAGAGCTACAGCGAGCTACGGCTGCTAACCGAAAGTAGGCAGTTCAAATCCACCAGGCACTTCTTGGAAACTCTATGGGGCAGTTCTACCCTGTCCTCTAGGATCGCTATGAGTCAGAATCGACTCGATGGCAACAGGTTTGGTTTTGGATGGTTTTATATGCTAACCAGAAGTCCCTCTGTGGTGAAGTTAATTCACTTAGCTGCTAACCGAAAGGCTGGAGATTTAAGTCCACCCAGAGATGCCTTGGAAGAAAGTCTTGGCAATCTACTTCCAAAAAATCAGCCATTGAAAACCCTATGGAGCATAGTTCTACTCTGACACACATGGGGTAGCAATGATTCAGAATCAACTCCATGGCGTTTTTTTTTTTTTAAATGTGCCAAGCACTGTTCAAGCTGTGGTGAAGCTTGAATAGTTTAAAGAACTCATCTAAATCCTTGGAGCCAGTGGGCCGGTTTTTCCTTCCCTTCTCTAAGAGCTGGACACCGGAATTCCACATCAACTTGCCGTGCGGTGTTTCAGAGGGCGGACTTTGATTACTAGCATCCTAGATTATCTAAATTACTTAACAGTTAGTAGCATGTGAAAAAAAAAAAAAAAACCCCGCTGCCATCAAGTCATTCAGACTCATAGTGACCCTATAGGACAGAGTAGAACTGCCCCATAGGCTATAAATCTTTACAGAAACAGACTGCCACATCTTTCTCCCTCACTGAGTGGCTGAGCGCTTTAACCACGGCACTTCCAGGCCTCCTTTAGTAGCACGTAATAACTTTAAAAAAAAAAAATCCCTGTCTGTTCTATTTTTTAATTGCACTCATCGAAGCAGCCCTGGCACCATTGTCAGCGTTTGTAAATCTGAACTGCGGGCAGTCCTTGTAACTGGCAAAGGGACCTCCTTGAGAAGACATGAACCCAGGACAAAGCCCAGGATTAAAGTATACAGACCCCAAAACTGCTGCCTGTTTCCCAGCTTAATGAGCCACTCCACAGCCAAAAATTCAGGAAGCATGAGCGAGGGATAGGAAATTTGAAGGACGAGCACTTTGCGTATCTATTCAGCAGATATCCTATTCAATTCAAAAATGAAAATATTTGAGTCTTTGTTATTGAACCAAGGTTCAGACAGTGAGAAATACAAGTCATTAAATTCCTATTTGTACAATAACAAGGGAAGTGAATAATCACTAAGATCCCTTCATCTCCAAAATATTCTGATTGAAATTAGAGGAAAATTATCTTTCTGTTTTCTTTTCTCCAAGATTGGAGAATCAATATTAAACAGACCACATTGTGTTCTGAAATCTCAATCTACTTTTTGTTACCTCAGATTTGTTCATTCAATCAACAAATATCTGTCAAATAAAGCTATGTGTCATAGCTTAAAAAAGGAGCTCTGGCGGTGCAGTGATTAAACAATCAGCTAACCGAAAGTTTGGTGGTTTGAACTCACCCAGCGGTTCCTCGGGAGAAAGATGTGGCCATCTGCTTCCGGAAAGATTACAGGCTTAGAAACCCTATGGGGCAGTTCTACCCTGTCCTAAAGGGTCACTGTGAGTTGTAATTAACTTGACAACAGTGGGTTTTGGGTTTTGGGTTTTGTCATAGCTTAAGTTACCTTTGGGCTTGGGTTTTAAATAGAAGGAAGGCTGACTTCACTGCTTTATATTTATCACCATTTGATGGCTTTTCTGGGTCTTGATGATGTTCCTCGACGTGTCATTTTCCTCTCTCAATGAGGAGTCGTATTAAGTACGCAGACTTCCTGAAGCTGAAAGGCCTGCAGAGTATAGTAGGCAGGGGATGAGGAGGTGGCTTTGGTGGTGAATTAAACCCAAAAGAGACCGTTCCTAGCTGAAAGGTAGCTGTGAGAAGGAGACAGGCCCCCAGTAGGGAAATCAGTCTTGAACACACTGCTGATCAATTAAAGGATGCTTGCATGGACCCTCCCCCTCTCAAAGTCCGAAGTCTCCGGAATTGATTCCTCCCTTTCCTCCAGCGGCACTACCTGCATAGACTCTCTCTTCTTGAATCAACTAAGAAAAAACCACACGACCCTCTGTGTTCTGCGAAATAGCTAGTCACTGGCAGTAGCTAGAGGCCAACAATCTGGCGGGGACATGGAGGCACGTCTGCAAAGGCTCATGGCGCCTCCTAGGAGCTCTCCGGGCATCCTACCTGCCCTCCGCGCGCATCCTAGGGGCCATCTGCGCGTCCTACCCGCCCTCCGCATGTCCTACTTGCCCTGCAAGCGTCTATCTTGCCTCTGCGTGTTCTACCTGCCCTGCAAGCGTCGTATCTGCCCTACAAGCATCTTAACCTGCCCTCCGTGCATCCTACTTGCCCTCTGCACGTCCTAAGGGGCTCTCCGCAGTGATCTGGGTGGGTGCCCAGGGGAGAGAAGAGGTCCACAAGATCTGTGCGTGGGGACTAGCCGCTTGAGGGATTGGAGGGCTCCTCCTGCCTAGCATGTTACACGCATCCAGCAGCCATTAATTCCGCATTCTGTTTTACCAAAGCACACCTTTGGGTTCCGGGAATACTGGTTGGCTGCTAGCAAGGCCGTTATAATGTTTAGCAAAACTCTGGCCCTCTGTGGGTCTAAAACGAGAGAGTGGGATTGGATGATAACTAAGAACGAATCTAGCCCTAAACGCTCCTTTAAATAAAACGTGAAAGTAATCGGCCATCCTAGGTCGCCCTTTAGAGTTCAAAATCAAATGCTTCAGAAGCTGCAGCTTCTCGAAAGCATTATTTCCACCTTCCAGCCTGCTTGCCAGCAGCACTGTACAGAACGCATAAAATGTGCTTGGCTTCTACCTGCGGGTTTTAAATGTCGCTCTATCCCGACGGTTGGAACCTAACGTAAGGCAAGGTAAATAAATAAGGCCTGGATGGGCGCCTAGCCGAATGGCTTACTTAGCCGGCTGCCTGAGCCTCCTCGCGCTTGCTTCATTTGGATCATTTCCGTTTGCGTGCGTGTAGAGAGATGCTCTTTCAAAGTAAACTCTGCTAAGCATTCTCTCAAAACTTTGCAGAACCTTGAATTCAAACCAACGTTTCCTAAGTTTCAAACACACGAGGTGCTCTTCCTCAAAGCAGCCTGGCTGGCCTTCAGGGCTAACTGGAGAGATTTCGTGGACCTTGCTCCTAGCAAGGGCTTTTTTACTCAGTTCCCATTTGAATAGAACAAGCTTTTCGTTTGTTCCACTAGCAGCAGCTCCCCCAAAGGGCTGGGGGACCCCCAAGCTTCCCAAATCAGTTTTATGAGAGGTAATAGCATTTTTATTTGCTTGCCAGGAAAGCCCCATCACATCTTTCAACACTCCTCCCTCTAATTTGCTCTCCACTAAAGGTGCCCTGGTTTCTCAGTGGTTAAGCACTCAGCTGTTAACCGGAAGGTTGATGGTTCCAACCCACCAGCAGCTCCTCAGGAGAAAGATATGTCAGCCTGCTTACATAAAGATTTACAGCCTTGGAAACCCTATGGGACAGTTCTACTCTGGGTTGCTGAGAGTCAAAATCGACTTGATGGAAAAAGGCAAGGCTGGCTTACCCAACAGGCGAAGTACCACCAGCTCAACTGTGCCTTCCCACCACTCTGCAGTAAACAATTTCACCTGCCCTCCACCGTGTCAAAGATGTGGAGAAACCCAGACTGAGTCCAGTACAACTAGATGGTGCCCGGCTACCACCACTGACTGCTCTGACAGGGATCACAACAGAGGGTCCCGGACAGAGCTGGAGAAAACTGTAGAACGAAATTCTAACTCAAAAAGAAGACCAGACTTACTGGCCTGACAGAGACTAGAGAAACCCGGAGAGTATGGCCCCTAGATACCCTTTCAGTCCAGTAATGAAGTCACTCTGGAGATTCACCTTTTAGCCAAAGATTAGACAGACCCATAGCACAGAATGAGGCTAAAGGGGCACACCAGCCCAGTGGCAAGAACTAGAAGGCAGGAGAGGACAGGAAAGCTGGTAATAGGGAACTCAAGGTCGAGAAGGGAGAGTACTGACATGTCATGGGGTTGTTAACCAATGTCATAAAACAATATATGTACTGTTCAATGAGAAGCTAGTTTGTTCTGTAAACCTTCATCTAAATTTCAGTTAAAAAAAAATGTGATGAAACCCTGCTCACCAAAGATTAGCAGGTAAACAAAATTAAGCCTGTGCATACCATGCTTACTGGTTAATCTGTCCTTATCTTTGGTTTGGGGAAAGGAGCCCTGGTGGCCAGTGGTTAAGTGCTGGGCTGCTAACCAAAAGGTCAGTGGTTCAAAACCACCAGCTGCTTTGTAGGAGAAAGGGTCGCCATGAGTTCAAATCCACTGGACAGCACACAACAACAATGGCACAACGCCACAGGCTCTCACCTTGGGCTAGACTGGCCCCCTGAACCCAGCCAGGGCTGATCCTTCCCATCCACAACCTCACTCTAAGCACTGATCTGCCTTTGTTTACTTACTTTCGATGAATATTTAAAGCTTCTAGCCTGTCTGAACATTCATTCTAAGGGTCTCTTCTGAACTCCTCCCTCCACCTCCCTAGGATCACTTTCCTCAACCCTTTGCCCAAGGCTAAGCTACCCCCATTTATTTCCTAGTTCAAGGCCACTGCCAACTGCACACAGTAACTAAACTCCCTCAAGCAATTCTTTCAAAAAGAATCAAAATTGAGGTCTCTTTTATATCATAGATTCTAGACTGACTGGAGGGTCAGGAACTCTGGAATCTTGGATGATTTCCCCCTAAATGTCTCTGTCTGTCACTGCTGGGCCAACATGCTGAGAAAAGAATCATCCAGCATGCATGCGGAGAAGAGCCAAGGCTTACTGGGTCCATGTATGCACCAGACACTGTGCATCAGATCCCCAACCCTGTACTGTTGTTTGAGCAGCGGCCACCTCCTTTCTCTCACAGTTCTATCCCCAGGTGCAAAATAGCAGTTTTTTCATTAAAAGGGAATGCAATTAATTTTTTAATCTTTGGAAATGTTTACATATATCTCTGGAAAGAATTAGAGGGTAGGGGGCTTGTGAGTATTGCATATATCCTCCAAGGACAGTCAACACTTGCAAAAACTAAGGCAGCTCTCTTTCAGTCATAAATATAATTTATTAAAAAATTTTAAGACACAAAACAGAATACCCCATCCAGATCAACAGTTACAAACGGATATTGCTAAGGAGGGAGTTGTCTAAACTAACAGCCAGCTACAATGTTAAAAGTATAACTAAAAAAAATTTTTTTAAGTAAAAAACCATAAGCAAAGTCAAAAGGCAAATGATAAACTGGGAGATAATTTTGCAACATATACCATAGGTATATGCTATGATATATGGGTTAATTTTTTTTTTCTATTACTAGTACCTTATAAGAATGTAAGACAATGTTTACGTTTAACTGCAAGCCTTTAAATCAAAAAAGCAAAATGACTTCCTAATGCTGAATCTATTCTTTGACCCTCAGGGGCAGTTCTACTATGTCCTATAGGGTCACTATGAGTCAGAATTGACTCAATGGCAACGGGTTTGGTTTGTTTGTTGGTTGGTTGGTTCTTATGCCAGGTGGCAATAGTGCCTTTAGACCTGAGCCAGAGGGGATCTGCCTTGCACCCCATACTTTAGAGGGAATACATGTACATACACACACACACACACACACACACACACGCACGCAAATGTAATCTGCCTCAGTGCAACCTCCATCCTGAGCATCACACTCATAAATCACACCATCCAGGCAGGAGAATTGATTGTGCACATCTCTTGTCCTAAACCCTTGAAATAAAAGCCAGTTGTGTCCAGATGTCTTAGAATATTTTACATTGCTCTGCTGCCAATCTCAGAGGTAGACGCTGCTCCGGTAAGAGACAACATAAATTAATTTACTACCAAATTTTCCCTCTCAGATAACATAAATGTAAAAGACTCTTTCAAAATAAACTTCCATCTCCCAGTAGTGCCAACCACCCATTTTTCTTGATTTACTTCATATCCTAATTCATGGTTTTGGAGATTCTCACATATTTGTCAGTGTTGACAGCAGCTGCACATGGCAGCAAAGAGACATTTTGCAATATTAAACAATTCATTTTACTCAAATTTGTGTAAGTAAAGAAACTCAAACCAGTGACCATTGAGCCTAAACAAACAAGTATGACACTTGATATTGATTGTTTACATTGGCAACTAGATGGACATTGATGCTGGAATTGCAAATAGTTTTATTTTTATAAAATATTTCTTGTCACTTAATTAAATTTTCAAAAATTAAGTTAAAAAAGTTTCCACTTTATTTAAATAGTTTATTTTCTATATTCATTAATGATAATTTGTACTTTAATGTTAGCATGTAATTTTGACTATTTCAGGAGAAAAATAACTTTTTAAAATATATTTGAAAAATTCATTTTGATTTTTCAATTTTACATTTACTTCCATTTATATGTTTAAATGAAAATGTGTCCAAATTATATACGTGTTAAGCTTTATTGTCTAATGCTTTAGATCATGATGTGATGATAGAAATAGAATTTACAAGAGTGGAACTCAAATAGAAAGTCAGCCAAAAAGAAAATAAGTAGAAGTTCTTCAAAGAGGCAGTTTGCCTAAATATTTTAAAACTGGAAACAAGGAAAGTGAGCAAATTTCTGTCAAACATGATCCACATAAAATTTCTGACCAAGATATTACATAATATTTACTTAGTGAAGATTTAATTTCTGATAAAAAAGAAAATTAGCAGGAAAAATATTGTCAATTCACAATTTATGAATGTCAGAGGAAACTCGTATAACCTTATATTCTTTACCAAGTGAAGATGTAATTATACGTCACAAAACTTAATTTGCATGTTCTAAAATTGACTGTGGTGATGGTTGCACATACCAGTGAACATACTAAAAATTGAATTGTATACTTTAAATGGGTATATTGTATGGTATGTGAATTATATGATAATAAAGCTGTTTTTTAAAACACACACACACACACTTGCATGTAGAAAACTCATGAATGCAATTACTAGAAGTGAAAAAAGGGATGAATAAAGAGCAATCATAGTATTCTAAAAAACTCAGTAAACGTTGACTGTTCTAAAATAAGAGGTGTATTAAAAGCAAATATGATGGAGCATGTCTGAAGGACAAAATGGCCCAGCTGAGGTCTCCTAGCAGGTAAAGAAAAGAGAGTCTCCTAGGAAGACACTCAGCGCGGGGAGGGAGGAGCTCGGACTGTCCCAGGGTTCAGATTGTCTTCAGAGAGTCCTGGTCTGGGTTCAGCAGCGCGCTGATTCTGGAGTCTACCTGGATCAGCCATCCTGACACCATGGACATGCTTTGGAGGGGACAGCCGTGTGTGTCACCAAAAGCTATAAAAATGGCCTCAGGTCGTTTTTCCCTAAGAGCCGCTTTTGACGGAATCAGACTTTGTAAGGAAAGACGCTTCCTTATTTCCTCCCGGAGTGATGGCAATATCAAGCGACGGCCACAAGGTAGCGCCAGAGCCCATCCAGAGCGGCAGACAGAGCCATCCAGAGGTCATCAGCAGTTTGGGACACTGACCTGCTGGAGAGAGGAGGCACGTCGGAGTTCCTGCTGCTCTGGAAGTTAGCAGGCAACAGAAGAACCGCCAGTTTAATTTTCAAATCATCATAAGCGAAATCGAAGGTGATTGAGGACATACCACGTGTATGTTTCCACAGTCACAGCAGTGAACAACGACGCATTACAACTGACTTTAATTTCTGAATTTGGGGCCCGCAGCCTTACTAATAGCAGACGACTTAATTTAGTCTATTAAAAACCCAGTTGCCGACAAGTTGATTTCCACTCATGTCGACCTCACATGTTTCAGAGTAGAACTGCACTCCACAGGGTTTTCCTGGCTATGACCTTTCAGAAGTAGATGCCAGCCCTTTCTCCCGAAGCGCCTCTGGGTGGGTTCAAACCACCAACCTTTTGGTTAGTAGTCAATTGCTTAACCGTTTGCACCACTCAGGTACTCCGATTTAGTCTATTACAGATTAAGTCTTCCTCAGTCTTAATAAAGCAACTGTTTTTTCCTGTTTTTGTCCCTTCCACTTTAAAACTCAATCAATTCAAGGTCTATTCACCCCATCCCAGGCAGGCATCATGTTTCCAGGGAAAGTTCAAATCTCATGTGGCATTGAGTAGTGGTGTAGGGAGGTGGGGGGAAGGGACATGGCTGGCCCCTGATCTCTTCTGCTGCAGTCCTGTTCTAGGGTAATTTGTTGTCTGTTCTCTTAGTACTGGCAGTGCCCATGACCTCCCCCCGCTGACCAGGCTCACAGCCTGGCCCTGTGACACAGAAGATTCTATAGATCACTTTTGTGTGTGGACTTTCTAGCCATGGTCTTGTAACTCCCACCCAAGTGATTGGGCAGGATAGGGTAACTGTGGCCCACCAAAGGGATTGGTCAGTTTTACCATTCCACTGGACTTGAGGTGAGCCATCCCAGAGGCAGGCAAGTGAAGAGCCCACCACCACCAAGGAAGGAGAGATCGGCAGCGGAGACTCGCAGGAGAGACCTGCAGGAGACAGCTCAGTGGGCTTCCCAGCCCACAGAGAGAGAAAGCTGAGTGCCTTTGGGCAGAAGCCTCATGGCAGGGAGAGGTGTGCCCACAAGCACAGCTGGGAAGAGGCTGCTCTGATGGAAGAACTATATCCTTGACTGTTCCTGAGCCTGAATTGTAACCCTATTACTTCCCTAATAAACCCCGTAATCATGAGTATTGTCTGTGAGTTCTGTGTGGCCATTGCAATGAATTATTGAAGCCAGCAGAGAAGTAGAGTGCTATGGAATGGTTGGTGTCAGAATTGGTAAAGACGGCAGAGAGAGGAGGCTTGTTTGGCCTCCACCTCATAAGAGTCAGCCTTGTGCTGTTGATCTTGGTTCTCCTTCCCCCTTGTGGGGTTGGAGGATGTCAGACACTTCCCCTACACCGTTTTTATACTATGAGACTTCAGACATGTACCTTTATCATACATGGCTTCAGTTGTCTACCACCACACCCTCCCTGAACCCAGCAACCAGTTGCTGGTTCTCATGCTTAACGTTCTGTCTCCTCAGGTACCTAAGAACACGCAGATCTCCATACCCCAAGCCACCTCTGGGCCCTCTTCTGACTACGTATGCCATGTCACCATTTTCTTAGCTTTCCTATGCCTGATGGTATAAGGAGACCCTATGGGGTTAATGTGACAAAAGGCCCAGGCAGAAAGCAAGGCACAAAGTTTTTTTTTATTTTCACACCCTCCAATCCAAGGAAGGAATTATGGGAATCCCTGGATGACGTAAAACTGTTAACATGCTCATCTGCTAAACAAAAAGTAGGAAGTTTGAGTCCACCCAGAGCCACCTCAGAAGAAAAGCCTTATGATCTACTTCTGAAAAATTAGCCATTGAAAACTCTAAGGAGCACAGTTCTACTCTGACTCATATGAGGTCACCATGAGTCAGAATCAATTCAACAACACCAGCTTTTGGGGTTTGGGTCCTCCTGTATGATATTAGAACTTGAAGTCCACAAGGCAAGCCAGTAGAAAGAGAAAATGGATGTAAGGTGGGGAGAAAGCAAGGACAAACTGGAGCCCACAAGAATGAGCTGAAGAGGAGCCAAGAAGGCGGAGTAATCAGACACACCACCCAGTTCCTCTACATCAAAGACCCGAGAAACCAAGTGAAACAGATACAGATGGTAATCTTGAAACCCTGAGCATCAAACGAAAGGATAAAGAATTAGCTCGAACACCGATTGGAAGAAGCAACAGAACAAAAACAGTGAAGGAGAAGAGATATGGAGAGCAAGACCCCTGCCACCTTGAGACAAAGCCAGCAGCAATCCTTAGAGAGGAACACAGAAAGATAACTTCACAAAACTTCCAATAGGAGACAGAAAAACTGTGTAGACATACCTGGAGTGAAATGAGTGAGGATGATGTGGGCCAGTTCTAGTGAGGAAGAGTGCAGGAGGGAGGGTGAGGACAACAGAGACCCTGGTGCCACAGAGTAGGAAGGGAACCAAGAACCAGAGATGGGGATACTCAACCACGACAGTCCCTGACCATTGGGAATAGTGGAACACACGAAGTAATAGATCCATAGAGTGTCAGGAAGAGGGCCCTCACTCAACAAGACTCCCCTCCTCCTCACAATCAGTTGGGGCCAGCTCCCGAGTACTAGATGTAGCCAGCAGGAAGTCCTCAGGTACACTTGTCTGGTGACCAGAGGAGCATGCCCCCCTCCCCCCACCCTGCTAGTGAACAGTGGCGCAACCCCCACGTCCCCACAGCCCCAACCACCAGGGACCACAATACGAGCTCCCCTTTCTCCCCCACCCAGCCACGTCTGCTACCTCCCCACCCCCACCCACTAACCCCGCTGCACAGAAGTTCCGCCACTCCAGCCCTCCCCTAGACACCCACCTTGCCCCTCCTACCCACTGGCACCATGTGCAGCAGCTTGGCTACTTGAGCGCTCCTCCCAGATGACTACCTTGCCCCCCGACCTGCCAACACCACCAACTGGTGACAGAGAGCTCCAGTGCTCCCCAGGTTGACCATCCCACCCCTCCTGCATGCTGACCCACCCACCTGCCCAGCCACCAAGTGGTGGAAAACATTCCAATGCTACCTCCCACCTAGCCCACTTCCTGCCTGCCATCCTGCCCACCTGGAGAGCAGCTGGGAGCACTTCTCTGCAACTGGCCCAGTCTTTGGTAGAATGGGAGTGAGGGTCTAGGTCTAGAACTGTGTCAGGGAGTGTGCAGCTGCCTCCACACTATATGTCCTTGACCAAGAGTGATATTCTGAGCCTCCAGTCCATGTTCATCATCCCCTGCCATGGCAATTTCAGCACACAGAAACAAAAATCCAAAATAGCTTGAGAAAGAGTTGAACTAAAAAACTGGATTTAAATTTTATTTACACCTAAATACTAGTTTGGGTCATTAACAGTCCCTCAGAAGTTCTAAATGAGCCACAGCCCACCCAGCCCACCCACTGCCATCTCTGTGCCTAGTGAACAGCCTCACACTACCCTACCCACCCGGAGACAGGTGGTAACAGCTCCCAAGCCACCAGAGTAGCAACCAGCGGACCATGCCAGCCTCACGCACCATGATACATCAAAACAAAACAAAACGAAATGAAGCAAACAAACATACAATCAATTAATAAATAAAATAACACCTTAATGCCTCAGAGACAGCAGACAGTATCAAATCAAATAAAGATACAGGATATGATGGCTCAAACAAGTGACCAAAATAAAAGGACAGAAAATTCCATGAGGAAGAAATGGCAATAGAACTATTCAATAAAGAATTCAGAAAACTTCAATATAGGACCCTCAACGAGCTCAAGGAAAACACAGAAAAAAACAGGGAAACCACAGACAAAACTCTAGAGGAATGCAGAAAAAAATACAAGAATAAAACAGCAAAATAAACAGACAATTAGAAACCATACAAAAACAGCAACTAGAAATCCATAAGCTTAACAATAAAACATCAGAAATAGTTTATTCAATGGAAGGACATAAAAGTAGAATTGAATCAATGGAAGAAAGGATCAGTGAAATGCAGGACAAATCCCTTGATCCTAATTTATTCGAGGAATAATCAGGAAAAAATAATAAAGAAAAATGAAGAAAGCCTAAGAGTTATGTGAGACACTATCAAGAGGAACAATCTATGCATGATTGGAATTCCAGAACAGGAGGAGACAAGAAAAAGCAAGGAGAGAATTTTCAAAGAATTCCTGGCAGAAAACTTCCCTGACATCATGAAAGATAAGAAGATTTCCATCCAAGAAGCTCAGCGAACCCCATACAGGATAGATCCCAAAAGAAAGTCACCAAGACATATTATAATCAAACTTTCCAAAACCCAAGACAAAGAAAGAATTCTGAAAGCAGATCATGAAAAACGAAATATCACTTACAGAGGGACACCAATAAGACTAAGCTCTGACTTCTTGGCAGAAACCATGCAGGCAAGGAGACAATGGGATGACATATGTAAAACCCTGAAAGAAAAGAGCTGCCAACCAAGAATCATATATCCAGCAAAACTCTCTCAGATACAAATGGTGAAATTAGAACATTCACAGATAAACAGAAATTAAGGGAATTTGTAAAAAACAAGACCAACCTTACAAGAAATATTAAAGGCAGTCCCTTGGACAGAGAACCAACGACATCAGACAACCTGAGATCAAGACATACAACAACATCATCCAAATATCAATCCAGACATAGAAATCTCAAAATTAAAATAAAGCTACAAAACTGAAAATAGGGAACCAGAGATGTCATTCTGAAATCGACGACAACTTCAAAACAAAAAGGAGGAATAAATGGTGTAATTCTAGAACTCCCATAAGGAGAGGAAGTCAAGATGATATTAAAAAAAAAAAAAAAGACTCTTAAACATAAGATGATAAAGGTAAACCTCATAGTAACCACAAAGAAAATTAACAAACCCACCCACCAAAATAAAGAAGTAAATCAAAAAGACTGAGTAAAAAAAAACAATAAAAATGAAGAAAATAAAAAGATAGTCCATGAGCAAAAAGAACTCAGCACAAAAAATTAAGCAGTACAAAGAAACTGTCAATACCACATAAAAAAAGCATAACAAAATGACAGCAGTAAATTCATGTCTGTTGATAATCACACTGAATATAAACAGTTTAAACGTACCAGTCAAGAGACAGAGAGTGGCAGAACAGATTAAAAAAACATGATCCATCAATACAGTGCCTACAAGAGGTACACCTTAGACACAAAGATATAAATAGGTTAAAAATCAAAGGATGGAAAAAATATATAGAGCAAAGAGTAACCATAAAAGAGCAGGACTAGCAATATTAATCTCTGATAAAATAGACTTTAAATCAAACTACATCATAACAGACAAGTAGGACATTACATAATGATTGAAGGATCAATCCACCAAGAGAAGATAACCGTAATAAATATTTATGCAGCCAATGATAGAGCACCAAAATACATAAAACAAACCCTAACTGAAAAGAAAAGAGACATAGACAGTTCTACAATAATAGTAGGAGAATCTAACACATCACTTTCAATGATGGACAGAACAACTAGAAAGAAACTCAACAAAGATACAGAGGATCTAAATAACACAATCAAACAACTTAACCTCATAGACATATATAGAGCACTCTACCCAAAAGAGCACGGTACACAGTTTTCTCCAGTGCACATGGATCATTCTCTAGAATACACAATATTCTAGGCCACAAAGCAAGCCTCAATGAATTAAAAAATATTGAAATAATGCAAAGCATCTTCTCAGATCATGATGCTATAAAATTAGAAATCAGTAACAGCAAGAACAAGGAAAAATCAACTACTTGGAAACTGAACAACACCATGCTTAAAAACCACTGGGTACTGGAAGAAATTAAAAATGAAATTAAAAAATTCCTAGAACCAAATAAGAATGAAAACTCAACATACCTAAACCTTTGGGACAAGAAAAAACAGTGCTCAGAGATCAGTCTATAGCAATAAATGCACACATCAAAAAAGAAGGGCCAAAATCAATACCTTAACTATACAACATGAACAAATAGAAAAAGAGCAGCCAAAGAAGACTACAACCACCAGAAGAAAGGAAATAATAAACATTAGAGCAGAAATAAATGAAGCAGAAAACAGAAAAACAATCAACAAGACTAGAAGCTGGTTCTTTGAAAGGATCGATAAAATCAACAAGCCACTGGCCAAAAGGAAAAAGGAGAAGATGCGAATAACCCAAATAAGAAATGAGATGGGTGACATTACAACAGAAGCAACTGAAATAAAAAGGATCATAACAGAATACTACAAAAAATTATAATCCAACAAATTTGAAAACCTAGAGGAAATAGACAAATTCCTAGAAACACACTACACACCTAAACTTACACAAACTGAAGTAGAAAATCTGAACAGACCCACAACAAAAGAAAAAATAGAAAAGGTCATTAAAAAACTACCAACAACCAAAAAAAAACCCCTGGCCCCAGTGGTTTCACTGGAGAATTCTTCCAAACATTCCCAGAAGCACTGACACCAATACTGCTCAAACTATTCCAGAACATAGAAAAGGAAGGAATATTCCCGAATTCATTCTATGAAGCGAGCATAACACTGATACCAAAGTCAGGAAAAGATACCAGTGAAAAAAGAAAATTATAGACCAATATCTCTCATGATCATTGATGCAAAAATTCTCAACAAAATTCTAGCCAACAGAATCCAACAGCATATCAAAAAAATAATTCACAATGACCAAGTGGGATTCATACCAGGTTGCAAGGATGGTTCAACATTAGAAAATCAATCAACATAATCCACCACATAAATAAAACAAAGGAGAAGAATCACATAATCATCTCAGTCAATGAAGAAAAGGCACTTGATAAAGTCCAACACCGATTCCTGAGAAAAACTCTCACCAAAATAGAAACAGAAGGAAAATTCTTCAACATAATTAAGGGCGTATACAAAAAACCAACAGCCAACATTATTCTCAATAGGAAGAAACTGAAAGCATTTCCCCTGAGAACGGGAACCAGACCAAGGATGTCCACTATCACCACTCTTGTTCAACATTGTAGTGGAAGTCCTAACTAGAGCAATAAAACAAGAAAGAGAAATAAAGGCATCCAAATTGGTAAGGAAGAAATAAAACTATCCCTATTTTCAGTTTTTTATGTATAGGACTCTATATGATCCTATACATAGAAAATCCACAAGAAAACTACTGGAACTAATAGAAGGATTCAGCAAAGTGGCAGAGTACAATATCAACATCCAAAATCTGTCAGACTCCTCTACACTAACAAAGAGAACTCTGAAGAGGAAATCAGGAAAACAATACCATTTACAATAGCCCCCAAAAGATAAAATACTTAGGAATAAATCTAACTAGGGATCTAAAAGACTTATACAATGAAAACTACAAAACACTACTGCAAGAAACCAAAAGAGACCTTCATAAATGGAAAAATATAACAAGTTCATGGATAGGAAGACTTAACTTTGTGAAAATGTCAATAGTACTCAATCTGATTTATAGATACAATGCAATTCCAATCCAATTTCCAACAACATTCTTTAACGAGATGGAAAAACTAATCATCAACTTTATATGGAAAGGTAAGAACCCCCAGGTAACTAAAGCATTACTGAAAAAGAGGAACAAAGTAGGAGGCCGCACACTACCTGATCTCAGAAACTACTATACAACTATGGTAGTCAAAACAGCCTGGTACTGGTACAATGACAAAGACATAGACCAATGGAACAGAACTGAGGACCCAGAAGTAAATCCATCCACCTATAGACACCAGATCTTTGACAAAGGGTAGAAGTCCATTAAATGGGGAAGAGATAGTCTCTTCAATAAATGATTCTGGCAAAACTGTATATCCATTTTCAGGAAAATGAAACAGTATCCATACTTCACACCATACACAAAAACTAACTCAAAATGGATCAAAGACCTAAATCTAAAACCTAAAACTATAAAGACCATGAAAGAAAACATAGGGACAATGCTAGTGGCCCTAATTTATGGCATAAATAGAATATCAAGCATAACTAAAGATGTACACTCCAGAAGATAAACTAGATAATTATAACCTCCTAAAAATTAAATACTTAAGCTCATCAAAAGACTTTTCCAAGAGAGTAAAAAGAGAACATATAGTCTGGGAAAAAAATCTTTGGCAAAGACATATCTGATAAAGGTTTAATCTCTAAATATATTGACTTCAACAACTCAACAATAAAAAAGACAAACAACCCAATCACAAAATAGGGAAAGGATATGAATGGACATGTCATGAAAGAGGACATTCAGGTGGCCAACAAATACATGAAAACATGAAAAGATGCTCACTATCGTTGTTGGTAGGTGCCACCGAGTCACTACCAACTCATAGCGACCCTATGTACAACAGAACGAAACACCGCCTGATCATGAGCCATCCTCACAATCATTGTTATACTTGAGCCCACTGTTGCAGCCACTGTGTCAATCCATCTCCTTAAGGGTCTTCCTCTCTTTCACTGACCCTCTACTTTACTAAGCATGATGTCGTTCTCTAGGGACTGGTCCCTCCTGCTAATATGTCCAAAGCATGTGAGCCGAAGTCTCGCCATCCTTGCTTCTAAGGAGCATTCTGGCTGTACTTCTTCCAAGACAGATTTGTTCATTTTTCTGGCAGCCCACGGTATATTCAATATTCTTTGCCAACACCATAATTCAAAGGCATCAATTCTTCTTTGGTCTTCCTTGTTCATTGTCCAGCTTTCACAAGCATATGAGGTGATTGAAAACACTATGGCTTGGGTCAGGAGCACCTTAGTCCTTAAAGTTACATCTTTGCTTTTTTTTTTTTTAACACTTTAAAGAGGCCTTTTCCAGCAGATTTGTCCAATGCAATGTGTCATTTGATTTCTAAACTGCTGCTTCCATGGGCATTGATTGTGGATCCAAGTAAAATGAAATCCTTTACAACTTCAATATTTTCTCCATTTATCGTGATGTTGCTTATTGCTCCAGTTGTGAGAATTTTTGTTTTCTTTATCTAGAGGTGTAATCCAAACTGGAGGCTGTGGTCTTTGATCTTCATCAGTAGATGCTTCAAGTCCTCTTCACTTTCAGCAAGGAAGGTAGTGTCATCTGCATAACGCAGGTCGTTAGTGAGTCTTCCACCAGTCCTGATGCTGAGTTCATCTTCATATAGTCCAGCTTCTCGGATTATTTGCTCAGCGTACAGATTGAATAAGTATGGTGAAAGGATACAACCCTGACACACATCTTTCTTAACTTGAAACCATGTGGTATCCCCTTGTTCTGTTCGAATGCCTGACTCTTGGTCTAAGTACAGGTTCCTCATGAGCCCAATTAAGTGTTCTGGAATTCCATTCTTCTCAATGTTATCGATGATTTGTTATGAGCCACATAGTCGAATGCCTTTTCATAGTCAATAAAACACAGGTAAACATCTTACACAGTCATTCCCAAAAAACCAAACCCGTTGCTGTCAAGTCAATTCCAGCTCATAGTGACCCTACAGGACAGAGTAGAACTGCCCCATAGCATTTCTAAGGAGTGGCTGGTGGAATCAAACTGCTGACATTTTGGTTAGCAGCCAAGATCTTAACCACTGCGCCACCAGGGTTCCCATTAGCCATTAGAGAGATGTAAATCAAACTCACGATAAGATACCATCTCACCCCCGCAAGTATAGCATTGGTCAAAAATTCAGGAAACAATAAATGCTGGCAAGGTTGTGGGGAGATTGGAACTCTCATACACCGCTGGTGTTAATGTAAAATGGTATAACCACTATGGAAAACCATATGGTGCTTCCTTTAATAGCTAGAAATAGAAATATATGAGTCAGCAATCCCTCTTCTAGGAACATATCCTAGAGAAATAAGAGCTGTCACACGTATAGACGTATGCACACCCATGTTCATTGCAGCATTATTCAGAAGGTAGCCTGGCACTCACAATGTTGTTGTTGTTTTCATTGTTAGCCATCAAGTCCGCCCCAGGCTCATGGTAACCCCTCGCACAATGGTGTGAAATGCAGCCAGGTCCTGTGCCATCCCCATAATCAGCTGTGGATCGAAACTTAGTGATCCGTAGGGTTTTAATCGGCTGATTTTCGTAAGTATATCTCTAGGCCTTATTCCTCAACCATCTTAGTCTGGAAACTTCAATGAAACATATTCAGCATCATAGGATCATTCAAGCCTCCACCAACAGACGGGTAATTGCTGCTCATGAGGTGCAGTGGCTGGGAATCAAACCTGAGTCTCCTGCATGGAAGGCGAGAATTTTACCACTGAGCCACCACTTCCCCGATGGCACTCACACTAGGCCATACTATTCTCCTATTGGACATAAACCACCTCACAGAATGCCAACCTCAGACAAGATTGCTTTGAGACCGTGACAAAATGAGACAAAACAAGGCCACCTCATAATTGTGTCTACGCACGGAAAAAAGAAAGATCTCATGCCACCCACAAAATACCAAACACCTCCTCTCTTGGTCAAAATGAGTGACTGCTACTTTACCAATTCCTGCTTTATCCTCACCGTATAGCCTCCCCTCCCTTAAGATAAGATTTATTGAGATATCTAATAACAGAAAGCAAGGGTACTCATTTTGTGACAGCATCCAATCTAGAGCAAATCCCACTTCCCTGCACCCTGCCACAAATAGTTCAACCAAAGCCCAGATCCTAAAATAGGTTCTTTTAATACCCTCTTAAGGAGATAACCCATGTTTTTGCATGGTGTGTTTTCTTCGTCACTGTAGGAGTCATAAACGCAATTTGTTCAACTACAGGTGTGTTTCTGGTGGAATTTGGCGGGAGGACATTGACAGTGCTTAAAAAACGAAGGAAGGAAAGAAGGATTATCCTATGCATATAATGTTTCTAATCACTAATTAAATAGATTGCCATTTATTCAAGGGTTAAGGGTTCTGGATTTAATAGGAGTGTCAAGCTGTTTGTCTCCACCTTATGAAGTTCACTTAATCAAGTTCTTATTGAAATTTCGTTTTAATCTACTCTGTCTCCAGAACTGGTGGATAACAAATCAATGAAAGAATTAGGCTAAAAGACGTCTGTCTAGTTATTCAGGGTATAAAGGTATCCTGGCTTTTTCTTTATCTTTTATGAGTCAACCCTGCTCAGAAAGAATACATATCTCCAAAGTAAATGTCACTTCAGGATGAAACTTGGTAAACAGAGTCTGAGCACCCCTACACATTCTATCAGCTTCAAAGTTCAGGTTTATCAAATACATTATCCCGCAATCTGTGATCTACACTCTCACCTTTCTGACACTTGATTATAATCAGAGAAAGTGACATGAACACATGAAAAACTTTTTTTATGTTGATTATTTATTGCATACCTGCCTTACACTGTCCAGGAGTTATGGGTGATCCAATGAACTATAAAGTCATTGTCCACTTACAAAAAGACCCTAGAATCTATACAAGGAGGTGCCATGTTCTATCTCACTATACAGTTCAAAGATCGATATTTTCAAGTATTTAAAAAAAAAGCTACAAGAATAATGACTTTTAATTCACATCATCTATATTAAGGAAGGAGCTCTGGTGGCGGACTGGTTAAGAGTTTGGCTGGTAACCAAAAGGTTGATAGTTTGAATCCACCAGCCACTCCTCGGAAACCCTAGGGGGCAGTTCTACTCTGTCCCATGGGGTCACTATGAGTCAGAATTGACTCAATGGCAATGGGTTTTGGATATCAAGGAAGGAATCTCCAGTGAACACAAAAGATTAAACACTTGACTTCCAGCTAAAAGACTGGCAGTTCGAACCCACCCAGAGGTGCCTAGTAAGACAGGCCTGGTGAACTGCTTCTGAAAGTTTACAGCCTTGAAAACCCTGTGGAGCAGCTCTACACTGTACACATGGGATCGCCATGAGTCAGAATCCACTTGACCGCAACTAACAATAACAAGGGGAAAACATCCTGCTCCTTGCCTCTCCCTAGTTCTGAACTGGCAGAAAACTTGATGCAAGTGCTGGCAGCCTGAGCACACTGCCAAGTCAAACAGATCCCTAAGAATAGCACAGAGAAAGGACACACTCAATTAGGAGGCAGTGGCAGTAACTCCATTCTCAGGAAAAGGCCCTGGCCCTGCGAGCTGTTGGACCACCCATAAGGAGAAAGCTAGTTGGGTTTATGTCCTCTACACTTTCAGGAAGTTCTCAGTATTTGCTGATAATTTGATTCATTGTGATGGAATGAGGTCACATCAATTTTATCTGAATAAAAAAGCATTTGCTATCTACCTCTGTTGAGTCCTATGGTATGTTGTAATGCAGAGCAAACAGGTTTTCTGTAACTTGGAAATATATGACAATGACCCTGATATGAACAGATATGAACAGATTATGGTCAGCTAAACAAATAATAAAGAATCCCACGAATTAATAAATAATGTTAACATTTTGTATAAGTGAAGTGAGTACATAACTTTAACTGGGAATGTGGCAGGAAGCCTTGAGGAGTGTATGCTCAGACTGGATAAGACTGTAGAGAATTCATGACTTTTTTTCTAATTAATCCTCATGCAGTGTAGTCCAATCATAAAATAAGTCCGGTTTTCCCACACTATGTTTGGAACCTGTTTTGGAAATGTGGACTTACTCCAGGAAGTCAATGTCCTGTGAACATTTTTGTTATTGTTGTTAGGTGCCTTCAGGTCAATTCTGACTCATAGCTACCCTATGTACAGCAGAACGAAACACTGCCCGGTCCTGTGCCATCCTCACAATTGTTGCTATGTTTGAGTCCATTGTTGCAGCCACTCTGTCGATCCATCTCATTGAGGGTCTTCCTCTTTTTCATTGACGCTCTACTTTACCAAGCATGATATCCTTCTCCAGGGACCTGTCCCTCCTCATAACATGTCCAAAGTATGTAAGACAAAGTCTTGCTGTCCTCAATTCTAAGGAGCATTATGGCTGTACTGCTTCCATGACAGATTTGTTTGTCTTTCTGGAAGTCCATGGTATGTTCAATATTCTTTGCTAACGCCATAATTCAAGGCATCAATTCTTCTTCAGTCTGTTTATTCATTGTCCAGCTTTTGCCTGCATATGAGAAGATTGAAAAATACCATGGCTTGGGCCAGATGCGCGTTAGTCCTTAAAGTGACATCTTTGCTTTTTAACACTTTAAAGAGGTCTTTTGCAGCAGATTTGCCCAATGCAATATGTTATTTGATTTCTTGACTGCTGCTTCCGTGAGCATTGATTGTGGACCAAAGTAAAAGGAAATCATTATTTTCTCTGTTTATCATTGTCTTAGTTATCTAGTGCTGCTATAACAGAAATATCACAAGTGGATGGCTTTAACAAAGAGAAATTTATTTCCTCACTGTCTAGTAGGCTGGAAGTCCAAATTCAGGGCGTCAGCTCCAGGGGAAGACTTTCTGTCTCTGTCAGCTCTGGAGGAATGTCCTTCTCATCAATCTTCCCCTGGACTAGGAGCTTCTCTTGCAGGAAGCCCGGGTCCAAAGTATGTGCTCTCCTTCCAGCGCTGCTTTCTTGGTGGTATGAGGTCGCCCTCTCTGTTTGCTTCCCTTTCCTTTTAACTCTTGTAAGATAAAAGATAGTGCAGGCCACCCCCCAAGGAAACTCCCTTTACACTGGATCAGGGATGTGACCTGAGTAAGGGTGTTACATCTCACCCTAATCCTCTTTAACATAATCTAATCTTGACTCATTAACCACCAGCGGAGATTAGGATTTACAATACGTAGGAAAATTATCTCAATCACAACATGTAGGACAACTACACAATACTGGGAATCATAGCCTAACAAAGTTGTCACATATTTTGGGGGGACACAGTTCAATCCATGATAATCATGATGTTGCTTATAAAACCAAAAACCCAATTTTGAATGAGGATATGAAAGCAGAGTTTAAGGAATATAAACCTACCAGTGGTGTGTGATTTAGGTTAGAGTGGAACGAGAATAAGTTCGGCGAATATGACTAGAACTCAGATGCATTTGCCAGGTAAGGGAAAATGAGGGCCATTAGGCGAGGTTTCCATGAGAACAAGAAAAAAGATCCCATAAAGGAGTAATTACACAGTTCAGATTCCTAGGACTCAATGACTGAGAAGATAAAAAAGGGAGGAAAATACAGAAGATTTTACTCAAAGTTTTAAAATTGGAGGAACTCTGAGGAAACACTACTATTAAAAAAAATAGAGATGAGCACTAACGAGGTTGTAGTAGAAAAAAATAATCTTTTTCATGGGGACATCATCCTTCCTTCTTCCCTCTGATATGAATGAGGTACAGCAGTTGTTTTTTAATCCTCTTTTTGGAAAGGAACTCTTTCTTAAAGAAGATGGAAGACAAATGCCCAGAAGTGTCAAGGTATATAGCCATTGTCAACTTTTTCAAAACCTTGAACTTGGCCCAGCCAGGTATCAGGACAAAGAGCAGACTGTGGGTGGATGTTAGGGAGAGAGGAATGACACAATCCTGATGCATGGACAGAAACAAGCCACTGCCTGCTAACCAGTGGGAGAATGCCTGGAGTCAGGATTTAGTACACAGAATAATTCCGTTTCTGCAATGCAGTCACTATTACCTCTCTCTCAGCACACATCAATCTAGCCTACCGAATCTAGTCAATGCAGATGAGAACAATGCAACTCTCGAGAAGAGAGGAATAAGGACAAGTGTTTGAAAGGCTGTTGCAAGGGCTGTTGGCACATTTTCCAGAAGATTATTATCTGGTGTCGCTGATAAAAATGAATACTAGCACTGAGATGATCTGCACTGAGTGGGAATTTATTTCATACTGCTTTGCTGGGGAAGGAGGGCCGGTAGTGAGTTACACCTTGGTTCCCATATACTGGTAGTGTTTTATCTGAGATTTAAAAAAAAAAAATTTTTCCCTCGAATTCAATCTAGCCCTTGCATTTCTCCTCAGTGCTCATATTACTATGTAGGTTCCAGTTTTCTAAATAAAACAAATAGGAAGAGGAGCTTAACACATTACAAGCTCTTAACCTTATAAAGTTTACTTCCTGATATTTATTTTGGTTCAGGAAAAAAAAAAAAAAAAGCCGAAGGGTTCATGACCTTGCATTAATATCTAGGCCAGCTGTTAAGTTCCCTTAGCTTCAACAGCCACCTGCACCTGTAAATCTTGCCCCATAATGGACTACGTTTCCCAAGAACACACGCCGATGAAGGCACATGAATTGCATTGTGGGAGTCGTAGTCCTGAGTGACTTTCTCCCCGTCTTTGACTCACGCTCTGATTCCGGGATAGTGGAGCCCAGGAGCTACCAATTAGCTGGGGCCATGTCGCTGAGGCCGTGGTCCAACCAGGAAAGCCGGTGTGGTGAGCCTTACACAACGATTGGTCAATGGGTGACTCCGGAGGTCGAGGCCTATGGAGCGGGCGGGGCGGCCGCGGCGATTGGGTGGGAAGTCCGCGGCGGCCGGCGGAGATTGGCTGCGCGCTGGGGCAGGGAGGCCTGGGAAGGGGCGGAGGAAAAAGGCCGGAGCAGGAAGAGCACTGGCGAGGCGGCGGTGGCGGCGGCTGAGGCGGTAGTGGCAGAGGCGAAGGCGACAGCTCCAGGGGGTGGCAGCGGCCCCGAGAGCAGGATGCGAGTCTGGGTCACGCTGACGCTGCTACTTTCTGCGGCGCTGCTGGGTTTGGCTTCGGCGTCCTCGGGTCAGTATCCGCCCCTTCGGGCCGGAGGCCCGGAGCCACCGCCCCCCCGGCCTCTGTCCCTGGTGGTGGGAGCTTCGGGCTGGGACTCTGCTCTTTCTGGTCACACCTTGCACTGGCCTGTCACTCGCTGCTTCTTCGAGCTTCGTTTGGTCTGGGCCAGAGAGGATGTTTAGGGGCCTGGAAGGGGCAGTTTGTCAACTTACCCACAGTGCTTCTGCACGTAACTTTACGTGGCTCCTTCTCACGAATGAGAAATGTGTGACCCCAGGAAAATGACTTCTGACAGCTGGCTTAGCCCCAGTGACAACACAAGCCCTGCTGGAGCTTCCTTGACACCTTGACCCTCCTCACGTAGATTATGTGCTGCATCGAGTCAGGAGCTCTGGATTTGGGATTTGTAGGTGAGGTAATTGGCACACTTGGGGCTGTCACTTTGGGCAGAACAGGGACCATCAAGAGTAGGATGTTGACAGTGGTTTGATGGGTTTGCTTAGATGGCCACAGGTCTATCTGTTTAAAAATGAAGACGTTTGACGCAGTAATCGTATCCACGCCTTTTTCCTTTTTTAAAAATCTTCCAGAAAAAGTGATGTTTACCTCTAGCACAGTGTTTCTGAATTGCCGCATGTTTGTTTACGGTGACTTTATGATTTTTAAAAAAATCGTGGTCCCTATAAGCTTAGAATAAATAATTTTAATTTTTTATATAGATAAGCTCATATACTTATGAATAGAGTTTTCCAGTTAGCTAGTTTATACTGTGGTTCTGAAAATGATTTTTTTAATGTTTTAATTTGCCAACCTTTGAAAGCTTCTCTTTTCAGAGTGTTAATAAACAATTAGTAACAATTAGTGCAATAAAGTTGTGGAATTTTAATTCGTTTCAGTTAAGAAGACAGCTGTCTTGCAGCTTTAAATCTTTTTTGGAACAAGGCAGGGTATAAATAAGTGAACGTTTTTTTCAACAGAAGAGTTCCCAGATGGTTCTTTGAATCCCCAAATTATCTGTCCTAGTTGCAAGTCAATACCATAAAGCCATTCTGCTTCTAAAATAAGAGATTCTAACCTAAAATCCTATTCATATTGTGATTTGAGATACCATTTGAAAAGCAACAAGCATATGTTAGTTACTTTACTGCCAGCATCATGCTTTGAGGTCCGTTTCCACCCCCATTTGTAGTGATGGTTTGCATTCATGACCAAGTCTGTAAATAATATACCTAACTTTAGCAGTTGTTTGATCAAATGAAAGATGAAATAAAGCTGTTGAGTTTAATGGGTAGGGTACTTGATGGACCATGGACTGCCTGCATTAGAATCCCTCTGGTGTGTTTACTTAAAATATGTTTAGGTCAGGAACTGGTCTCGGTATGTGCAGTTTAACAGGCTTCACAGTGATTTTTCACACTAAAGTTTGAGAAATAGTTAAAGAGTATGGTGTATATTCCTCTGACTTCAGTTTGCAGAGTTTAAAAAAAAGTTAAAGCATACATTTTCCTGTGTCTTCCTTTGACTGTGTTTCTTATGTCCCTTTCATTACTACATTTTTTTCTCCTTAATTTTTTTTATGGCATCTGTTTTCAGTATTGGAATGCATGCTTACTAATTAAGTGTGTTTAAATTTTTGGTTGGTGATATGGATTTTGAGAAATGTGATCTGGTAATGCAAGCCACCAATAAGGCAGATGGTGCTGTGGCACCACCCATCCATGGTATGACAGTGTAGCATTGAGAGCTAGATAAGTAATTTATTGTGGGTGCCTTTCCATTAGGTTACATGGAGAACCTCCAAATATGACACAGGAAAACCAAAACAAACCCATCAGGGCTTCCTGTCACCCAGAAAAGCCATAATTATGCTTGCAAGCTTTATCTCACAGAAATAAAGGGAGAAAAAGGCAAGTTTACAAAACTAACACATCAAGAAAGCATCTCCTAATAGAATGCTCAACCTGCACAACAGTGAGGCTCCAACTCTTGTCTGCTGAGCTTCACGCATTTCAAAAGGGACCTGCTTTGACGCTAAATGCATTATAACTGGATAATGCCTTACCTCTGAGGTCCAAGGAACCCTGGTGGAGAAGTGGTTAAGAGCTCAACTGCTAACCAAAAGATCGGGCAGTTCAAATCCACCAGCTACTTCTTGAAACCCTATGGAGCAGTTCTGCTCTGTCCTATAGGGTCGCTGTGAGTCGGAATCAACTCGATGGCAGCGGGTTCTCTGAGGTCCAGAGGCATAATAAGTGGCTGGTATGCGATTAATCCAATAGTTAACAAATGAGATACTTAGATCTCTCTCAGTGAAGATGATACTTAAAGAAGCTATTTAGTCAACAATTGAGATTCTCAGGATGTTATAATAAGGTTTACTCTTGGACAGTTAGAAGACTGTTGATACTTCAGTGTTAAATCTTTGGGTTGTAGTAATGTAAGCAGAGAATTATATTCAAGAAATATCTGCTCTGGTTTCCATCATAGTTAAAACTATGCCAAAATATTTATTTGGTAGAGGCAAAAACCTTACTTAGTCAGAACTAAGGCAACATAGATGTCCACGCTGAAAGCGAATGAAGGCAGTACTGTGATCACTGTGGAGCCCTGGTGGCTGCTAACCAAAAGGTTGGCAGTTCAAATCTACCACCCGCTCCTTGGAAGCCCTATGGAGCAGTTCTCCTCTGTTCTGTAAGGTCACTGTGAATCTGAATTGACTTGGTATCAGCAGGTGGTTTGTTTGTTTTTTTGGTGCTCACTGTACTGTTTCAAATATCGTAAAACAGAGTGCAATAAAGTTTTGTAAATTGAGTACATGGATTTTGAGTTGGCCTCATTTCTAAAGTCTAGATTTAAAGATTTGTTCCTATATGAAAACCAAGTTTTTAGTGGTAGTTTTGTGTTGCCTTAAAGTTTGAATGTTAGTGGTTACCCTGGGCAAGTAGCATTTATTATCAAGTAGAATATGGTAAGCCAACAAACGGGATCTTGATCCCTTCACTGTTAGTACCTGATTATTGACTATCTTGTTTCAGAAGCATGTAAAAATATGATACTTTTATTAGAAATGTTTTCTTTTTTCTGTGAATGAATTAATTTTAAAGGAGATTAAACAGATGTTTCTCTTTTTCTCAAGATAATAGTGAAAACTGCTGTTTTTTTGTTTTTTGCTTAGAAGTATTTGTATTTTTGGTGGGAAGAGGCAAATGCCTTTTCTTTTTCTTTGTGCCACTCAGTATTACAGAGTCTTTTTAATTAGATTATCTATTATAATTAATAGTTATATTAATACCATAAACTTACAGAGTAGCTTTCAGATTGCAGAGGATGTTTAATTTCATTGTTTTGTTTCATCAAATATTACTGTGAGTCAGCAGGACAGATGACTTGTCCCCTTTTGACAGATTGGGAAAATGGAGACTGAGCAAGCTTACAGTGTCAAATTATGTGTGTCAAAATGAATATGTAATGAATCCAGGTCTCAAACCTAGCTCCCTAAGCCTCAGATTCAGGGTAATTAAAAATCAGGAGTATCGGAGTAGTGCAGTGTTTAAGAACTCAGCTGCGAACCAAAAGGTTGGGAGTTCAAATCCACCAGCCGCTCCTTGGAAACCCTATGGGGCAATTCTACTCCGTCCTGTAGGATCGCTATGAGTCAGAATCGACTCGACAATGGGTTTGGTTTTTGGGTTATCCTACGATCTGGACAGAATCAATGGAAAGCAGAAGACAGGATGTCTTGTCTCTTTCCCTCTTTACACCAAACTCTTTAGACTTTCTGTGTTTGTAGGTGTATCAGTCTGTTTCATTTACATGACAAGTGGGAAAATGAATTTTTAATGATCACTTTTCCCTAAGTATATATTCCTGGTACTATGCAGCTTTGTTATCTGGTATAATAAAAATAAAAACTGATCTTATTCATAGGGAGATGTAACATAACCTAAACCATTACATTTTGGATGTAAGAGTGTTGAGTAAAGTCCATAGCTCTTTGTTGAATCCTTTTTCATTTTTCTTGTTGTTTGACATCTGTGTTCTGATAAAAGCACTACCATTTGTTTTTTATTTATACAGAACTTCAGCGTGTTTAATTCTTACCTGATTGTTGCAATATCAGAAGTTCTTAGGTTATAAGCAGCTTCTTTGAAAGTGTTATGTAAATGGATATATCAGTTTGAAAGAGAAAAATATCTTATGGTGTAGGAATACCATCTGGAACAGGCTTTCCAGGTTTAGTAAGTGAGAAAGAATTCTCTTATTTACCAGTAATCTTAGTATATATTTCTAGTTTGTGAAGAAAGAGGGAGTGAAAGAGAGAAAAGCATGATGCAATTCATGTGAAATAACCCTGATGTCACAAGTTCCCATGTCTCTTAAGAGTTCAAACACACGTTTTGCTATTCTAATGTCTGACAACTTGTAGTGTCTCAAACTTACATGTCTTTAGATTTATTTATACATATCTATATTATTTACCTATTCACTACCTGTGTAATCTGTTGTTATGAGGTATTAAATTTAATGATAATAGTATTAGTGATTTCAGATTTCCACCTGTAGTTTCACTATTTTGGGACATATCATGTATACCTGTACATTTAATTTCTGCTGTTGGTAGATTTAAGTAGTTAATATTTGTGATTAATGAAATATATTCACATATACAACTTTGATATATAATAGAGATGAAGAATTTTTTTCTTTATCTAAAGACTTGCTGAGACTGGAATGTTTTTTTTCTTTTATTTAATGTTCTGCTTTGATTTGAAACATATGTTAGAACTTAGAATACTTACGAAGAAATTAGTGTGAAGGATGATTGGTAATTAATTAACTTTGCTACTTCAATGTTGTGGACACTGTGGGACAAGATACGTACCAGGCTCTTTCCTTCCCCACCTGCCAAAAATAAAACATCCTTTGAAGATAATCTAAAAGTAGCGAATGTGAATAGTAGCTATAATTTAAATTTTCTTTGAATTGACAGCATTTCCATATATAGCAAAAGCCTCACTCATAGACTGCTGTTCTCAGATATTCAAACAAAACAGACCCTGTGAAGCATGAGTGTGTATTTTGTACGCAATTAATTGGTTCTTAAAGCAAGCTTAGTACTTTGATAATACCAACTCCAAAACATGATTCTGTTATACTTTAGCAAAAGTTACACATTATGAATAATATTTAGGCTATAAACATATGAGGCAAAGATAAATGGCAACCGTAATACCAGATTTTCTAGTAAAAAAAAAAACACATGGTCTTATAGCATTTGGTCTGCTGATTAACTTTTGATATAGTTTATGGAGGAAGCAATACCAAAAGTCACTTCTGGATAGAATTGGGTAACTTTAAGTACAAGAAGTAAACTTAGAGATCATCTGTCAGTTTGTTTTTTCTTTTCTTTTTTTTAAACTGGCAAAGAATACAGAGATCAAACATTTGAACATGGACATTGGGTTGTTGAATATGTTCATATAAGAGCAGGAAAAAAGAATAACAAGCAGCCAGAATAGTAGTAGTAGTAGGAAAACACAAAGAATAATAGAAGGAAAACTAATGGAATTGGACAAAAAACAATTTTTTGAATTTGGAAGAAAGGTACAACTAGTTGACTACTTCTCTTTTTTTTTTATTTTTTACTATTGATTTGTTAATACATAGACTTCACGTGACTCAATTCATGATAGTATAGTGCTATTTTTTTACCTGCATCTGATTCTCTCTTCAGTAAAGTAGAACAGAAATCCTAAATATCTTTATCTGGCAACTCTGCTGTCAAAATAACTCTTAGTTTTCATCTTTAGTAGTCTTAGTGAATGATAAAATGCTGATCACTAAAATAGGCTAATGTAGCTCCAGATCTTTAGCAGAAGAACGGAATAGGTGGAAACCTGAACCCCAAAATCAGAGACTTATTTGTATGACTAAGTAACTCATTCTCAATAATAGACTAAATGTATATAGAAGAATTGGTGGAATCTGAAGAAGTGTCTGTTTTTTGTGGTGGTAGTAGGTGGTATTCCTGTCTGTATAACAGATGAAGCTATTTTTCTTGGAGAAAGAGAAAAACTTAACCCTCTCCCCACTTTTTTCACTTAATCTTTTCTGAACAGTCATTGAATACAACAATTTTTACATAAGTCTAGGTTTTATTTATTCAATCTCTGATTATAATGTTTTCCTTTAAAAATGATAGCTATACTTTCCCATCACAAAAATATAACTGAATTGTCTTAAAATTTCTTTACAGATGAAGAAGACAGCCAGGATGAATCCTTAGAGTCCAAGGTATGTACTAAAATTCACAGTGGCCAGTATTTTCTGCCCAATTTAAAGCATTGGTTATGTATCTTAGAAAGATGCAAAATATGTATCATTTGAGTAACTAATTGAAATTAAAGGAAAATAAAAAGATAGATGGTATCAATATTAGTTTTAGCTCTTCTTAGAGGAAAAAAATTTCTGATCTACAAGAGAGAAATTTATTTCTGATTTTCACAGGTTCTTATAATCTTAGAGCCTGAAGAATAGTAAAGGAGGAATAGTATTTCCCTTAAGGGTAATGGCCATTAGGTTTAATCACAATTTGAATGTGCAGTGTATTTGTGTGTGTGTGTGTGTTAAAGAGCCTTCAGACAGTAACATTTTTCCTGTCTAATGAATCTTGGTACTGTCGATATCTAAAAATACTCTATATTTCCAGACTTCTTCACTGTCAGATAAGTCGGTAAAGGACCACACCACAGCAGGCAAAGTAGTCGCTGGTCAGATATTTCTTGAGTCAGAAGAATCAGAATTGAAAGTCCCTATTCAGGAAGAGGAGAACAGCCTTGAGGGTCGAGAGGGGGAAAGTGTCACAGAAGAAATCAGCTTTCTAGACTCTCCAGATCCAGAAGACAAGGACTATGAAGAACCAAAGAAACTACAGAAACCAGGTAGCTTGGATGTTTTCTTTGCCTTTGCCTGATTTAGGAAAAAAACAACTGAAATTTTAAAACTCTTGCAGAAAGCATGAAGAAGGCTGGTTTTACTGTTTATTAACCACATAGGATATATAGAAAGTGCAGTTTTACAGGATTTTCTAAATTTTTATGTATCAAAATTGTTAACAGATTTACTCTTTATGATCTGAGTTATATAAACTGAATTCATAGAGACACAAATGCATGTGTATTATAGTAATATCATAACTTTTCTTTTTAGACTCTAGTATGTAAATAAATTTCTCTCTAAGAAATTTAAAATAAAATCAAGGTCGTAAACAAAATAGAAATTAAATAGGAAGGATTATCTAATGTGCTGCTATCTGCAGAATTATGTTAGGATTTCTACTGCAGTAACCTTTTCAGTCACCCAGGTTATTTGATTTAGGTGTTTATCCATCTCCAGTTGAAACTTACATAAACTTTAATCCTCTTCTAACTTTCACCTCTTCTACTTTGAAATTTGTAACTTAATCTTTCTCACAATGGACTGTGCTGAAGACCTAGCCTGGTTTAAGTTAATCACTAACATGTCCACTTTGCCCCGCCCTACCACCCTTCTGTCATTTAGTTTATTATTTCAAAGATCACCATCATGCCCACTTATCATTCCATTATTAGCCATACTCAGGAATTGATCCAGATTTGAACTTTAAAAAATATTTTTTTGTATTACAAATATACCATACTCAAAAATAGAAAAACCCAAAAAAAAGTAAAGTACCTTAATCCCATAAATTTAAAGTAACAGCTGTTAACATCATGTCGAGCTCTCAGGCTTTTTTCTAGATACATAAATAGTTTTTAAGAAAATGAAATTGGGCCAAAATGCATATATTATTTTAATGCCTCCATTTTTTACTTAGGAGCCTTAGTGGTACAGTGGTTAAGAGTTCAGCTGCTGACCAAAAGGTCAGCAGTTTGAATCCACCAGCCGCTCTTTGGAAACCCTATAGAGCAATTCTCTGTCCTGTAGGGTCGCTATGAGTCAGAATCAACTCGACGGCAATGGGTTTGGTTTGATTTGGTTTTGGTTTTGGTTTTTTTCACTTAGTAGTTTACCGTTAACATTTTTCCATGTGATTTAGTATTCTTTTACAATGTGATGGTTAATGGTTATCAAAAATTATATGTAAATGTAGCATAACTTAAATAGATTGTTTACAGTGTTATTTTGGGAGATTGTTTTAGATGTATCTTTGTGCACATCTTTAAATATCTCTTTAGGATTAGCTCCTGAGAGTAAATTTGCTGGATTGAATATAAAACTTTTGAAGACATTTGATACATATTGCTAAATTGTTCTTCAGAAAAGTTATTGTGTTTACTTCCTTTGAAACTACCCGTTTCCCCCATACCTCAGCTAAGTGTGTATTACCGTTTAAAATGTTAGCCAAATATTGTAATTTAATTCATTATTTTTTATTTTTTATTAAGGAAATTTCCAAACATACAAAAGTATAGTGCAGGATGGCCCCTATACCCATCCATAACCCAGCTTTAACAGCCGTCACCATCTGTTCTGATTTCATCTTTAACACCCCATACACGTTTACTCTTCTTTTTTCTTTCCTGGAGTATTTTAAAGAAAATTCCAGATATTATTTTGCCTGTGTATGTATCTCTAAAGGGTAAGAATTTTTTTCAACAAAACTGCAATATCATTATGTCACTCACAAAATTAGCAATTATTTATCATCGAATACCCAGACTTCATTCAGTTTTCCCAGTTGTTTCAAAAATGTCTTTTTACAACTGGTTTGTTTGAATCAGGATCCAAACTAAGATCTTATGTTTTTCTTAATCTGTAACAGTGCTGTCTCCCTTGTTTTTAAGTATCATTCTGCTTGTTAAAGAAATAGTGTCCTTTGTGCTATACACTTTCCCACACTAGGGATCTAGCTGATTGTAACCTCATAATGTTATTTAACTTGTTCCTGTATCTGCTGTATATTCCATAAACTGGAAGGCTATAAGCTAGATGCTTGGATAGACTTGGTTCTGTTTTTTATTGAGAGTATTTCATAGGTGGTTTTGTATACTTCTGTTGCGTTACACTGGGAGGTGGATAATGTCTGTCCCACTTTTAGTGATGTAATGATTGATCAGCGAGTTCACATAGTGTCAGCCTGATCAAGCCATCATAAATTTCCTCATCACCCTTTCACCAAGAGGTTTTGGCAACAATTGATGTTTGTTTTCTGGATCCATTATTTCATTAGCAGCTGCAAAGTAGTGACTTCCTAATTCTCTCGTTCCTCCTGCATTTGTTACCTGGGATTCTTCTATAAAGAAGACCTTTGTTGAATCATCAACTATTTGGTTACCTGAAATATAGTACATATAGACAAGGCAAGATAAATGCTTGAGTCTTTCCCTTGAAACATTTTTCAAAATAATGAATTGGTGCCCTAGCAACCTTCATATGGCAACTAATGAGTATGTTTTTGTTTATGTTTTGTCTTCGCTTTGTTTTTTAGCATCATTACAAACCCTTGGATTTTTATATGCTTCAAACTTTTTTGATGCTCAGATTATCCCACCTTTGGTCATTGGGAATCCCTTCAAGTTCATTCCTTTGTCTTTTTGACTAGACCCTGGTAGTCTTTTATAACTTCCTTCTTTTCAGGCAGGACAAGATGTCCTGAACTCGTACATTTCCTAACCTAGCCGTTTCTCCAAGGGGCCCTGGTTCTGATTAGTGGGAAATTGTATTTAGATACTATCAGCCAGCTTCCAGGGATATGTGTTGCTACTGAGTTGCCATTACTTTAGGGCTTTTTGGTGGACAGAGCTAGGTAATACATAATTGATTCGTACTGATACTTCCAATTCATATTAAATATTACAGGTGAGATAACAGAAAGGGTCAGATTGGCAGATTGGACTAACAAGAGTCTTACCCCGTATCAAACTTGGCTGATAATTTTAAACATACAATTGTCATGAGACACAGGCAGAGCATGGAGAAGTCCAGAATTGCCAGAGCTGCTCTCAGGTCCTTTCTTAGGATGTGCTCTGGTCCAGATTTTAACATAGGAGCCCTCTAAGGGATGCATATGGAGCATGACTTCCACAAAAGGGAGCTCTTTTGATCATGAAATGTCTTCAGTCTATTCTCTGATAATTGCATTCCAAAAGCCAAACCAAAGCAGTTGTCATCGCATTGATTCCAACTCATGGTGACCTATGTGTTTCAGAGTAGAACTGTAGAACTGCACTCCATAGGGTTTTCAGTGGCTGTGATCTTTTGGAAATAAATTGGCAGACCTTTATTCTGAGGCACCTCTGAGTGAATTCGAACCACCTCCCTTTCAGTTAGTAGCCATATGCTTAACCATTTGCACCATCCAGGGACTCCTGATAATTGCATAGCTTATGTGATGTTTTCTAGGGAGCTGTGCCCCATAAATCCATATGTAACAGGTTTATGTACAGTAAGCAATCTAGACAGACCAGGTACATCCTACTAAAGCATTCCATATGTAGGGACTCTCCCACTAGTAAATATCTTTAAAGTGTTTGCCAGTATATCTCTCTTTAGCATGTTTATAAGGTGATCTGGTCAGGTCATCTCTCTCTCTCTCTCTCTTACCGTAAAATGAGAGAATGGATTACAGGTCAACTGCTATCCCTTTCCATCCCATCAGGGTTTTTGCTTCTTTCCTTCTATGTTTGTGTTTCCTTTTTCTAATGCTAAAAACCTTGGTACTTAATTATATTAATCATATATTGCTTTATCCTGATATATATGTATATATAATATGTGTATATAGTTTCAAAGTAGCAATGCCGACCTTACCACTACAACAGGACCACTGAATACAGTTTAATATTTATCTTTTTATTTTTTTTTTGTCCTTAGGATATATCTTACTAGGGATTTATAATTAACAACATGATGTTTTAAATCACTTTAATTCTTTGTGTGGTTATGCCAGTAACTACATGTTTAGACTCTTGTTTCAGTTTGCTTTAGTTTTTCAATGATTACTTTGTTTCCTTACTTTTGATTTCCATTTGTTTTTAATTTATTCCTAAAACATGAAAAGGCCTATGTACTTATACATATGTAGTATATAACATAAATGACATACTCATGGCTTAGTACACGTGCAGTCCCAACTACATTAGAACTGGAGTTATCTGGCAGTTACTTCTAGACTTGCTCCCTTTTTCACCTTCTCCTTCGTGTCAATTCCAGACTGATTGATCTTCCTCAAACCCAAATTTATCCTATAACTCCCCTATTTACAGCCCTTTGTTACCTCCTTATTTGCCTGTGAGTTAAGTGCACACTGCTTAGCATGACTTACAAAGCCTCTGTGTCTGGTGTGCCGACTGGCTTTGGTAACTTCATCTCTGTAGCTTTCCCCCAAGTATTCTCTTTCAGCAATACTAAACTCTTCACAGTTCTTCAAATATACCATGAAGTTTATGCCTCTGGGTCTCTATACAAGTTATCCCCACTGCTTGAAGTGCCCTTCTTATCCCCTCACCCAAATCTACCTATCAAGGGTAGTTGAAGACTCTCTGGTATGTAAGAGCTTCCTATCTGTTCTCCCTGTTCTCCCTGCTCTCCCTGCTTTCACTCTTTCCCCCTTATGTCAGTTCTCTACATAGCCGCTAGACTGATCTTCTTTCCTGTTCAGAAGCCTCAGTGGCTTCCTGTCACTCTCAGAATAATATCCAGACTCTTTACCTTTACTAGCAAGGCCTTGCATGATTAGGTTCCTCCTACCTCTCTGACTTCATCTCCTGCCAGTCCCCTTCACTCACGAGTCCAGCCACACTTGCCTTCTTACTGTATTTTGAACATTTCGGGCTTATTCCCATCTGTGTTTAGGGTCCTCAAACTACCCCAGGTGCGGTGATTCACAAGAAAGATGTACAGGATTCAGCATATAGTCATATTCACAGCCGTGATTTATTACAGCAAAAGGATACAAAGCAAAATGAGCAAAGGGAAAAGGTACATGGCATGAAGTCCAGAAGATACCAGGTGTAAGCTTCCAAGAGTCCTTCCAGTAGTTGCACAAAACCAAACCAAACCTGTTGCCATCGAGTTGATTCTGACTCATAGCTACACCATTGGACAGAGTAGAACTGCCCCATAGAGTTTCCACGGAGTGGCTGGTAGATTAGAACTGCTGACCTCTTGATTAGCAGCCAAGCTCTTAACCATTGCACCACCAGGACTCAGTAGTCACACAGAACACGCTTAATCCCCTCAGCCACAAATTATAACAACACATGTGAAATGTTGTCTAACAAGAAAGCTTGTAAGAGACTTAGTGCCCAGGGATTTTATTGGAGGCTTTGTGGCGCAAATGGTTAAGCACTCAACTGCTAACCGAAAGGTTAGCAGTTGGTGGTTCAGACCCACCCAGAGGCACCTCGGAAGAAAAGCCTGGCGATCTGCTTCCAAAAGGTCACAGCCTTGAAAACCCTATGGAGTGCAGTTCTACTCTGTACGTATGGCATCGCCGTAAGTCAGAACTGACTTGATGACAGTGGGTTTGGTTTCTGTTTGTTTTTTGTTTTGGTCACGTAATTACTCTCTGCCTTAGTGTGTACCAAAATTACAGACTCCCAGAAAGAAAGCAGGTGTTCAGGATAAACTGTATTGTTTGCACAAACAGTTTAGATACAGTGAGCCACTCTTATCAGTTAGAGTGATGAGGACTCTACCAGACACCAGCCCAAGGCCAACCTTATAAGCAGGTCTTTCAAAAGGTAGCAGCTAGGCCTGCTATGTTAACTCTTTTCCACACAGTTCACCCCCTTGGCCCTTGGCCAAGGCATCTTTACAGCAGAATTATCCTTTGGACCCCATACAGTAGGGTGAGACCAACCTGCAGTATTAATGTCAGTTATGCCTTTCTGGCGTCCTAGACTTAGCCAGTTAAAACAGATCGCAGTAATCATAAAGTCCTATCTTAGATACCTGGGTGGCCTCCTCCTTAAGTTTCTGTATTAACTTTTTTTTTCTGTTTGGCCTGAAGCATCAGTTCAGGCACTGCACAACTCTGGCCAATAAGTTGAAACTGACCTGAAAGCCCTCCAGGGCTGAGGCAGTGTTGTGATAGTCAGTGTACACACACAAAGTACAAACCCAAAGAGCATACGTGGTCGCCCTGGAACAAGGAGTTGATGACTGTTGGGGCATCCAAGCGGGCCATAAATTACTCAGGTAGTACAATGTGGCCTCTCACCATGGGACCTCCTGCCGTAGGGTTCCTAGTCCTGTCCAGATAACTTGGTTCAATTTTTGGTTTTAGAGATACTGTCTAAGGCAGTCAGTTACAGTCTGATTGTCCATGACACCAGTTCATCCACCTCACAAGGGTGGACAGCATCTGGAGGTGCTCTGTGTGGAAGGTGCAGGGATTTTGGGTTTTCCCTTCCTTGGTTGGTGGGAAATCACTGTTTGCATTCAGCAATCATAACTTTACGTTGTTTTCATTCATTCCCTACTCACATCAGACCTTTTGTCTGGAAGAGTTGTATACAAGAGGGGCAAAAGCATTTTCACACACAAAAAAATACATTTTCATAGAACTTACCCAGAAAGACAATTTCAAAAATTTCCAAAATAGGTTTACATAACCTCCTACCCATTTTGGCCCTAATCATTTCTCCAGTAAGCAGCATAGAAAAGATCCTTCCCCTTCTTAGGGAATAATCAGATTGCGCTCAAGCATGTATCAAGAGAAAGGTGAGGGAAGCAGAGTCAAGTTATCTGTCCATTGTTGCAAGCAGCAACTGATCTGGAAAGCTGAAAAGTCCTAATAGCAGTGGCACATTGCCCCAAGGGGGTCGAGTCCCCTCAATCTGTCAGGAGTGAGTAGTGGAGTCCCAGTCCCTGTGATGTTCCTTCCTACAACTTGCAGCTTTGGACAGTAATCACAAGTTAAGAATGCAGTCAGTCACTGTATAACAGGTATGTAGCCGATCAGCAGCTAGATTTCATACAGTCCCAGTAGAGAATTTGCATGTGACCCAGGTGGTCCAGGTTAGCGTTCATGATTTTCTCACGGTGTAGGGCCCCACAGCACGGTGTCCTAAATCTGCAGTGATCCCTGAGTCAGAGTTCTACTTATTGGGCCTGTGCCTGCATTCAGTTCAGCACAACTCATGCTGAGGCTGCAAGCCCGTAGCGGTCAGTGTCAGGTGTTAGCTTAGAGTCCAGTTCAGGCAGTTAGGATCTGAATTCAGAGACACTGCAAGGCCAGATAGTCCAAGTAACACGCAATGTCTTCCTAAGCCCTTTTAGTCTTGTCGAGGAGCCCTGGTGGCGCAGTAGTTAAGTGCTTGGCTGCTAACTGAAAAATCGGCAGTTCGAACCCACTAGCCATTCCGTGGGAGAAAGATGTGGCAGTCTGCTTTTGTAAAGATTTACAGTGTTGAAAACCCTGTGGGGCAGTTCTACCCTGTCCTGTAGGGTCACTGTGAGTCAGAATCAACTGAACAGCAAGGGCTTTGGTTTTTTTTTGATTTAGCCTTGTCAGTCTTCAAGTCCAATCGATCCACTCAAACATGCGCACATCAAGCTAGAAGATCATCAGCCTCGCAGGGTCAAACATCTGATTTCACAAGAACTTATTAGCAAACTAAAAACTGGTTTTCAAAACACTAAAAGTGTATCTCCGTTGGGAGGTTGCCTCTTTTCATGTTTTCTCCCTTTTTCTAGAGGCCCCAATAAGCAAAAATCCACATTTTTCATAACAAAAACTATCAGTTACAGAGACTTACTCTGTTTCTAGTACTAAATAAAGAGTAAATTCCAACGAATCCACTGGCAGCAAAAAGCAAGGAAGTTGCATTCCACTAACACTTTTCTTATTTGTAACTTTCTTATTTGTAACTCTTACAAAATTACAAACATCTAGCAGTTTAATCAGTTTTTACCATACATTCAGATGCAGTAGCCACAAAATACAAAGCCATTTTTAACCCCCTCCCCGTTTTTCTCATTGCAGATTTACTCAACCCCCTAGCAGTATATTCACATTTTCAGTGTTAGTGTCAGAGCTTCTGAGGAAGAGCCAACTGGAATGCCAGGGGATAAACGGGATAGGGAGGCGGCGGCAGCAGCTAGGCTGAAGAAATAGCTGGAGTGCCCCCCTCCCTTTTTTTTCAGGTGTGTCTAAAATTTTGCTTCAGCCCTGGGAACTGATTAACATTCCCCCTTCCCCCACTTTAAAGAGAGAGCAATGCAAACTTTTAACATTTCAGCTCATCCAAAGCTCACCTTTGGTAACTTTGGGTCCTTTCTCCTCCCAAAAGGAGGAGAGAACAAAAACCAAAGGCATCACCTGGGCTACACTTTTTTCCACTTAAGCTGCCAACTCTCCTGGAGTTAGAGCTATCCTTTTCCAATTGCAGAGGTAACTTTTACCTCTCCCAACAGCAGCTTGGCTGTTCTTTCATATTATGGATAACTCCTTAGCCACCCAAGCACCAAAGGTTCGTCAAACCCCATCCCTTCATTTTTCCTTTTCCCAAGCAATGCTTCACCATATTTCAGTGCGTCAGGATCATTCTGGAAAATCCTACTTCTGATGCCAACTATATTGGAGGACCCCAAGGCCACCCCCAGGTTCAATAAGTCACTAAGGAGGATACAGTCATAACTGATTTATTTCATATAGTCACACTCACAGCTATGATTTATTTCAGCAAAAGGATATAAAACAAAATCAGCAAAGGGAAAAGTCTCATGGGACAAAGTCCTGAAGAAACCAGGCGCAAGCTTCCAAGCATTCTTTCCCAGGGGAGTCACATAGGACACGCTTAATTCCTCCAGCAACAAGTTGTGGCAACACATATAAAATATTGTCTGCTAGGGAAGCTTGTAAGAAAACCAGTGCCCAGGAGTCTTATTGGGGGCTGGCCATGTAATCACCTGCTGTCTAGCACATACCAAAATTGCAGACTCAGAAAAAAAGCAGGTGTTCAGCATAAACCATATTTTACAGTTTAGGGACCATGAGTCACTCTTATCATTTCGGGTACTGGGAGCCCTCCCAAAATCTTAAATTCCTGGATGCCAGCCAAGCGACACCCTTGTAAGCAGACCTTTCAAAAGATAACAGACAGGCCTGCTAAGTTACCTATTTTCTGCATACCATTTCAATAAACATCTGTTAAAAATAAATGAATAAATGGCCATTTATAAACTACTCATAATCATCTTAAAAGGAACATGTTTTGTTGCAAATAACAGACAATCTTTCGAGTAGTGGCAGAAACAGAGGTTTATTTAACTCACATAACCAGAACTGCTAGGCACTTCAGAGCATGTGCCTTCAGGAACTCTAGCTCTTTGTTTCTCTCCTGTTCAGCCTCCTTAGTAAATTGGATTCTTCCTTATGTTTGCTCCACAAGGTCATACTTGGCAGCACCTCTAAGCCCTGGATCTTTAGGAAGAAGTGGTGCCTGTATCAGGAGATCAGAAGTCTTCCCAGAAGTCACGAGTGGAGCTCTGCCAAAATTACCTCCTGGCCATCCCTAGCTCAGAGCCCTAGTGGCGCAGCAGTTACGAGCTCAGCTGCTAACCAAAAGTCTGCAGTTCAAATCCACCAGCTGCTCCTTGGAAACCCTGTGGGCAGTTCTGCTCTGTCCTGTAGGGTCACTATGAGTCAGAATTGACTCGTTGGCAACTGGTTTGGTTTTGGTTTTATCCCTAACTCAGAGAAAGTGAGGAAAGGTTTAGTAATAGTGAATCTGTACTGTCTGCCACCTAGAGGCATGTCAATGATGTGTTAAGTGGAAATGTAAAGTTGTAAGAAAATTCACTTAGTATGCTCTCCCATATGGAAAATAAAGCCATGTTTTTCACATGTTTACAAACGAGAAGAAAATAGTCCAGATCTTCTTTTCTGGTAACAGTCGTTACCTCTGGAGAAAATGAAGAGTTTGACACAGTAGGTAAAGATGACTGTGATTTTTTTTCTTTAACTTTGTATACTTTCCTATTGTGTGGATTTTTTTTTTCTGCAACAAGCATATTGTCCTTATGGTACTAAAAAAGAAAAAAACAAAGTAAGAATAGCCAAACATCTTGATAGATTTCAAATGGCACAAGAAGAACTGAGTTTAAACTTATTAAATCATGCTTAAAATTGGGGTCCGAAGGAAGCAAGTTGGTTGAGTAACTGGATGGCATTTCTATTTCATTGTTGCTTGTGTGGGAGTGGCAGGAAAGGAACAACCCTTAATCAGAGTAAACAGAAGGTAGGAAGCTAAGGAAACATAGGTAGTTGTCTAATAGATCCTAACTTGAGTGAAAAGGCTTTTATTTTGGTTTGGTTTGGTTTGACAAGAAATTATCTGTGTAAGGAAACTTCTAGGAAACTATTCTTGTGGAAAAGCACCTTTCTTAGAATCTTTCTTACCTCACCTCCACCAGAGCTTTTGAAACTCAAATAACTACTGTATTTTTAAGCCATTAATGCATGCATTGTAAGCTTTTGCCAACTACACAACCCTCCCCCACACACACATTATTTTCATAAGAGCACTGTGCCAATTTTTTTTTTTACATGTTGCTGATTTCTATTTCAATTTCTGATCACATGGAACCTTCACTTAAGATACATATTATCAACTTCCGTTAATAGAAACACACACAGAGTTTCGATTGTTTATTTTTTGAGAACCAACAAGGGAATACAAAACTTGATCCATGACTTCTTGACTATGGTTTATACCTTTATTATGCAATTATGATCAAAAGTAACATTTTCAGACTATTTTTATACACATAAACAGGAGTTAAAGAAAATAAATAGAGTGAAAGAAAATTAACAGAACGATATGATTTACCTTTAATATGGAAGGACAGGTGAATGAGGCCAAAATTCATGTCTGGAAACGTCACGAGATGTGTGTGGTATATGCATGGGCACGCTATGCCAGAACTGTTTACTTAAATTCAGCATTTCCTCGTGTTATATGTGTGGGCGCGTTGTTTGCAAAAATGTAGTGTCTTTAAAGCCATAATTTAGAGAAACTCACTGTTCTTAAATAGCACTTTTTCTGAGCAAGTTTTACTCTGTATGGTTTTTGACAGTGCCTGTCAACCTGATTCTCATGAAGCCTGTCACTTTGTTCTGGGCACATGAGTCAGTGCATGCTTCTGTTTCTACTGGAAAATAATTAGTTATTTCTGCATAGAAAGCTGAGCTTTATATGAACTCTGATCTGATCTTTTGTTCATTCTCTGTATGACTACATTTCATTTTTCTTCTGAAAAATACAATTTAATTCGCTAAGCAATGCCTTCCTTAGTATAGTATTTATTTATTTGTTTGCTTATTAGCATATGTAATTTCTCAGTTCTGGTTAGCGATTCTCAAGCCTTTGGTGAAATCAGTCTGTTTGTAGCACATCACAGAACATTGTTATTTTCCCCAAGAGATTAGTATAGACTATTTCCCAGCCAATATTAAATACCTCTTTATTTGGTGTACACTGTTTACTTTAACTCAAGCATGATTTACTTTAAATCATCTGTGTTAGTGCTTTGTTCTTAGTGTTTTGTGGGTTTTTTTGCGTGTGAGATGATTGAATTTTCATCTTGATGTTTACTAAGTTTGATGAACACTATGATAGTTGTCTTGAGGTTATAGCTTTTTAACATTAAATAATCATCTCAGCTATATTTTAAAAATATACTTGACTAGAAACCACTTTCTGCTGTGTGTTTGGAAGTACAGAATTGCTTCAGACAAGCAGCATGATTAAATATTTAATTTTCTTATTAACAGAACACCTGTCTAAACTTAAAAATACAATGTTAGTCTTTCGTGACACTGTAAAAGCTCATTTTTGGTAGTGGTGGTGTCAGTATCGAGTCGATTCTGACTCCGAGTGACCCTATGGGACAGAATAGAACTGCCCCATAGGGTTTCCTAGGCTGAAATCTTTACGGGAGCAGACCGCCAGGTCTTTTCTCCTGCAAAGTCACTGGTGGGTCAGTCTTTCGATTAGCAGCAAAGCGCTTAACTATTGCACCACCAGGGCCACTTGTAAAAACTCTTAAAATGAGAAATTTCCGAAACTAAATCACTTGCCTTTATCTATAAAGATCAAGAAGTTAACTTTTTTTGGTTTTGTTTTGATTTGATTGTACAATAAAAAATGAGGAAAAGATGTGTTGGTATTCCCGACATTTAATTCAGTGCATGTAACAACATTCAAGCCACATTTGCTTAGCACACACTCACGCTGTCTTTCTCTCTCTGTTGCTCTCTCTCTCTCAGATTATTTCCATCAACGTTCACACATGCTGTAATAGTTTATATGTTAAAAACAAAAATCTTCTGGCCCCAAATCCCCCTCCTGCTACCACTCCATTTCTGTACTCCCTTTATAGCAGAACTCTTTGAGAGAGTTGTCAATATTCACTGATTTCACTTCCACTCTTCCCCTCCCCCCATCCAACTCCACTAAAGCTCTACTTCCCTTCATGCCACTAAATCTCTTCTCAAGATCACCAGTCACATGCTAATTGCCGAATACTAATCAGTTCTTAGTCCTCGTCTTACTGACCCCTCACCAGTACTTGGTACAGTTAATCGCGTTTTCTGGAGATGCTTGGCTGCTGGTTCCTTGATATGGGCCTGATCTTGAAACATGAGCTTGCCCCAAGACAGCCTTTGGTTCTCTTCTGTAAGCTACGTCTGTTGTTGTTCTGTTGTTGTTGTGTGCCGTCAGTTCCTACTCATAGAGACCCTTTATGATGGAATAGAACTGCTCCATAGAGTTTCCAAGGCTATAGTCTTTCAGGAAACTGACTGCCGCATCTTTCTCTCACAGGCTAGTGGGTTCAAACCACTGACCTTTTGGTTAACAGCCAAACGCTTAACCACTGTGCCACCGGGGCGCCTTACACTATGTTCTAGTGCCCATTAGTTCCATCTGTATTGATGCCCAGGTTTCCATTTGTTGGCTGCACTATAGTTAATTTCGCCAATCTCCTAATGATAGACCTTTGAGATCTTTTTGGTTTTATGTTTTTAAAATTATAATACTGCACAAATATTCTCTTACACATATCCCTGTGTCCTTGTGAGAGCATTTCTGTAAACATTCTCGTGGAAAAACTAGGTCTAATGGTATACACCTTTTTCTAAAATATTTTTTAATTCTAATAGATATTATTAAATATCCTTTTCAAGAGATTATACTCTTGCCCAACAGTATGAAAGTGCCCATTTACTTATACCCTAGCCAGCACTGAATATTTTCAGGGTCCCCTCCTCACCATTTCTAGCTTTCTTGAATGATTTTAATTCACTTTGCAAGAGCAGATTTTTACTAGTTTAAATATAAACCAGTCTGTTTATTATTACAGTAAGTTCTCATGTACCATAAATTAAATATCTTACTCTTCAGGTCTGCATATGTAGATTGTAATACTGTGTCATTATTGTAGAGCCAGAACATGATTCCTTATCTACAAAATGTGAACTTTTACATGAAGGTGCAGAATTGCTTTAATGATGCATTTTTCCCTCTTTCATTTTAAGTGTCAGATTCAATTACTACCTGTTATTAACTTAAATTGCATCATCAGCTTCATTATACCAGAGCAGTGATTACTGTTTTTTTGTTTTTTAATATTTGGTACTTGTTTTGTGGAGGTTTTTAAAAAATTCTTTCACAGTTTCTCGATGGAAAGAAAATTAACTGAAATTAATACTAGTGTGAAAAATTTCTGCTTGAGATAATTGACTTGAAACTAGAAGTCTCAGTCAGTAACTTTTGGAAGAATTTGAAATAAGTTTAAAGGGTAGTAACAGTTTCCCTATTTTGATTTTTGTTTGGAAAAGATAGCTCAGAGATATACATTTTCTTTTTAATAACTTGCTAATAAACACATTTTTTGGCAAGTTTCAGTTTTAACTAAATTAATGAAGCAGGTGCATCCTGGGGTTTCTTTGTGCTGAAGTTAGTGCTGAATCATCAGTAGGTTAAAACCTTTTTTTTTTTTTTGCCAAAAAACCATTTGATTTCTTTCCAGTTTCTTTTCTACTATACAGTTCCATCACATGAAAGAGAATTATATTGTATATTGGAAGCACTTAGAAAGTGTAAGTTTTGGCAAACTAGAATTCCTGATTAAACCATTGGTTTTTAAAGCAAGGATTTCTATTATAGAAAAAAATTGAATATTCTTTCAAACCATTATATATAATTTAAATTGAAATTCAAGTTTATAAACCGCAGTTTTACAGAAACTTCTTTTAAAGAAGATTTGGATCTAGTTGCAGTACATGTTGGTGCCCTCTTCAAATTCTGTAGCCAGAATGACCCCTCTGAGGTTGTTGCTAAAGGATACTTTGCGTTGAAGATCATTTCTTAAAAGTGTGGACAGATCAAAATTGAAAAAGTTCTTTGCCTCAGATCAGTAATTACCAGGATAATGAGTGGCATTTATCTGGTAGTAAACTGTTTGAAATTCATTTTGTCTTTAATAACTTATTAAAAATATTTTTTAAATTAGTATCTTAGGATGTTTCCTTTTTTACACTGTAGGGAAAGAAGGGACTTTTTAGCTTTTCCGAGCAGAGGTGCTGGTAATAATAGCAGGTGTCATCTCTTGAATTCTTGTTAGCTTAACAAGTACCATGGTGAGGACTTTACATCCCCGTTTGTAGATAAGGAAGTTATCTACAAATAATTTTATAGATAAGGAAAGAGATTAAATAATTTGCTCAAAGTGCACAGCTAAAGAGTGGTAGGAGTTGAGTCAGGTGTTCTGACTTCAGAACCTACACTCTTAATCACTAGGCTCTGCTACCTAATTAAATTCTCCGTGTAAAAGTAAGCGGTGCAAGTTGACATGTACTCATACCTAGCATGTACTAGGCTCAGTCATGACTCTGGTCTTCTCTTGTACACTCCCACTCAGCATTCTTATGCGTACCCTTGGCTTCAAGTGATATCTGTACCCGGAAGAACTTTCTCTTTGGCTACAAGTGAAGAAATGTCTAAGATATCTTCACTGCTTTTTTCTTTTTGTTTTTGTTGTTTTGTTTGTTTTATAGCCACTTTGAATGTAGCATGATCAAAGCTTAATTTGTCTCTTTTGACCCACTTCACCCCATCAAATAACCTACTCCTCCCTTAGTATTCTCTATATCTGTAAGGGCAACCATCCAGCATTTCCTTAAGCCTAATACCTGGAATCTTCCTTGATTTCTCTGTCCTCTCACCTGCATATCTAGTCAGTCAGTAAGTGGTATCATATCTACCTCCGTTGCCCTCTTCAGGCTGCCCTTACCTCTCAAGTAGACTATTGCCACAACCTTTAAACTCATCAACTTTCATCCAGCATTGCTTCCTTTCATTCCATTCTCTACTCTCTGCATAAAATATGAGCATGTAACTGCTACTTAAAACTCTTCAGCAAGTTCCCGTTCTCAGAATGATGTCCAAACTCCTTTACTTAAGAAGACTTGCCAGAACCTTCTCAGTCTGGCTTCTGCATGCTTTTCCGTCTTCTCTTGCCTGGTTTGCCACTCGCACTACATATTTTATTATACTGAGTTCTTTTTATTTTATCTAATATGCCATGCTCTTTTTCAACTATTTCTTAACTGCCTACTCCTACATATCTTTGAGGTTCCATTTAAACCTCAGTTCCTGATGGGGAAGACTTTCCCTTCCATAACATCCACCACATTTTTGTTTAATGTCTCTCTGCTTTGCTAGGCAATAAGTTCTGAGTAGCAGAAACCTTTGCTCCACCTTATCTCCAGCACCTGGATAATTTCCAACACTTAGAAGTTACTTGGAAAGAACTTAAAATTAGAGATATAGTCTGTACCCTTAACATGCTCAAAGTCTAGTGGGAGCTAGAGTATGGTAAGAAATAACTTCAGTACATAAGATAAGTACTCTAGTAACATGGGATCACAGAGGAGTACATGGAGCCTATGGGAGCATTTTCCATGTATAACTTTACATTACTGAAGAAGTTGACTTACAGCATCCAGATAGAAACAAGGGGGGTTGTTCTGAGCAGTGGAATTGATTCAGTTGCATTTTGCCTTATTTTTTGCTTACTAGTTGGTCAGGGATTATAGAGTAGACTTTTAACATCACTGAGATTGTATCTCAAGACCATCAAAAATTCTAAGCTAGGTATCAATACTGGGTAGTCAGCTAGACATGCTCACTAAATGACTGGACTTCAAGACTTTCCTAATCGGAATTGGTGCTAGGCCCTTTATGTTCCCAGTTCCAAATCACGCATTGTGGATCTCCATCTTCAAATGCTAACAGTTAAAACTGACAATGTTAAATTCATGAATACCGAGGTGCTGTTCATGTTTAGATTTTTCTTTTTTCGTATTTCTCCAGTTTTGACCGCCATTGAAGGCACAGCACATGGGGAGCCTTGTCACTTCCCCTTTCTCTTTCTGGATAAGGAATATGATGAATGTACATCAGACGGAAGAGAAGATGGCCGACTATGGTGTGCTACAACCTATGATTACAAGGCAGATGAAAAGTGGGGCTTTTGTGAAAGTAAGTATTACTCTGTAAGAAGGTTATGTCCATGTGATTTTTTGTCTAGGCCTTTTTCTAGCCATCCTTTTCTACTTTGGTCAGAACTGGTCAGTGCTAATGACCTCGTTGTAGACTTACAGAACAGACTTAGGAGCAGGAAGCACACGATGAACTTATTTCCAGGCCAAGCCTCGGGCAGTTTATCACACTCAGGTCTTATTTCGAGACAGTTTGTAGTTGGTGTGCGCATGTTCCGTAAACCCTTCAGGCAGGCTGCTACAGTAATTAAAACCTTTTTTGGCAATAAAGGACACAGACCACTATGGTGAAAGTTAGTCATGATTAGAAGAAAAATAAATAATATCTTTTTAAAATATTTTGAGTGAAATGTACTATGGTAAAGTAACATTTAGCAGGTTTAGTATATTTAATTGACTTAAGTGTTAATATCAGGTAAAAGGGGCTACAGGCAAGCTGTGTTTTCAGGAAAAACTTTCTAACTATAAAATAGCAACAGAATTCTTAAATATACCCACTTTGATACCAAATAGCATTTTGAAAATAATGACTCTGATAGAATATTTGAGCATTTCTATAAGATAACATCAAATACAGTCCATCTTTGGATATAGAGCAGTGTGTCTGGGTACTCTAAGATAATACATCAGATTTTTTGTTTTTATATTGTAAGAATTGAATACTTTTGGTCCAAAAATGAAATATTCAGGTGTCTCTTGCTAAGTTCTAGATTTCTGTTAAAAATGCTACATTATAGCAAAATAATTTTTGAGAAATCCATATAACAGTTCTGTGATTTTCAGTGTTGTATCTGTGAATAGAAAAAATTTAGTGACCTGTAGCGTTGTCAGTATCTATATTTAATTTAAAAAATCAATTTTTTACTAATTATTATGTAAGTAATTGTAAATACTTTAAAGAAATGCAGTATGGCTGTGACAGTTTGACTGCTGTTCTCTAATGTCCTGATTTTAGCTGAGCTATATAAAAGGTTTTGGAATTATTAGCAGAAAAGTACCCCTCAAAAGCAGTTTGGTATTGCTTTCTCTAAAAGAAAGTGACTTCAGATAGTTTTATTTTGTTTTAAAAAAAAAAAGTCTTAGGTAGTAGCCACATTTAAACCACGTGTCTTTAAAGTCAGATTTGCAAATAGTGAAAGATCACTTATTTTGTATGACTACCCAGAAGAAAGGATAAATATTGATGTTTGATAAGTAATTGGTTGTGAAATTAAAATCTGTTTAAATGCATGGGCATTTTACTTTTAGCTGAAGAAGAAGCTGCCAAAAGACGGCAAATGCAGGAAGCAGAAATGCTGTACCAGACTGGGATGAAAATCCTCAATGGAAGCAATAAGAAAAGCCAAAAAAGAGAGTAGGTAGCACTGCCAAGTCCATTCTTCCCCCAGGACAGGCTGTTACTGAGATAAATTGCTAAGTATTTAATTTTTTTTCAACGTGTACTGCTAAAGATGCCCAAGGATTTAAGTTACGTTACAGGAAAACTTAATATGACATATGGAGTTCAGTGGCATTGCTTATATCTGATTTTAGCTTGTTGGAACAAAACGGTTATAAATACTTATCTGAAAAATAAACAGTCAGCAAAATGGAAGTAATTGACTAAAGTTGTAATAGTTTCTAAGAGCCAAGAATATATATACTAGTCAAAATTCAAAATGAAATAAGATAAAAGGAATTGTTGTAGGGTGTTTTGTTTTATTTTTATTTTGTAGTTTTCTTCCAGGCAAAGACTGGAATTTAGGAATTTACATTTGAAAAGAATGTAACACAAGTGACTATCTTTTCTAAGATTTTCTGTTCGATTTCAGCTGATTTTTTATATTGTATGTGGAAAGATTTGAAAAGAAAGCTACCACAGTTATACTGGATTGTTGATTGGACACCATCATATTACGATAATTCTCCAATTGAAAATTTAGTTAATTTTTAACAGAAGTTTTTAGAATTACTATTAATGTAATTATACTATCCCAAAGTACCAGGATGTCAGAGAGAACTGGTACTTTATGTAAAAACAAAGTAGCCAAGATGTTTTCTACATGTATGAATAACGTGACTTAGTAGACTTAAGATATCAGAGGAATTCTGTAGCACAAGGAAATGGTTTATGTTACATGTTAGTAGATCTTAAAAAACATTTTAATGGTGGTTCCAAAAGATTCACTTTTTTTTTTTATTACTTATATTTGAAGGGCATATCGGTATCTTCAAAAGGCGGCAAGCATGAACCATACAAAGGCCCTGGAGAGAGTGTCATATGCTCTTTTATTTGGTGACTACCTGACACAGAATATCCAGGCAGCTAAGGTGATGTTTGAGAAGCTGACTGAAGAAGGCTCTCCCAAGGGACAGACTGTAAGTGCACTTTCAAAGGAGACTCTCCGCACACAGCTCTTGTTTGTTTTCACAGCTGCTCTCTCTCTACGTCCTGACTTCTTTTAGCAAGTTAGACTGGAAGGTAAAATATCTAGAAATATTAGTTTTGGATAGACCCTTTTGCCAATCATCTTGGACAGTCTTTCAGTTTAGTCAAAGAAAATTGATGGTCAATGAAAGCATTTCTGCAGTTGTGTCTTCCCACAGCTACATTAATAGTTTTCTAAATTAGATCTGTAGAGAGAATTAAATGAAGATAATTATCTTTTATCTGAAATTACCATTACATTTTTACCAAAGTTCAAATGTTCCAGCTCTTATTAATGTTGGTATCTTTTTAAAAAATAATCTGTTATTACAGAAGCAGTGCATGTATGATATAGAAAAGTAGAACTACAAACTAACAAAAATAAGACAGTAAACATCACATTTCCACCACCCAGACATCACAATTGTTAATGTTAATGCATGCATACCCTTCTATACCTTTCTCTGTGTGTGTATACATATGAATTTTTATTAATATAAGATTCCACCATATACTGTTCCATAACTTGCTCTTTTCAGTCAACATTTTTTGCTTTTTCATTCAAGTCAGTTATTACATCATATAATATCCACACCATATTCATATTTCTCCAGTTGAACCAAAATTTTCTTTACAGTTCTTTTGTCCAAATAATATCCAGTCCAGAACTATACCTTATATTAGATAATTTCTAGCATTACCTTACCTTACCCATTGCTGTCGAGTCGATTCCCACTCATAGCGACCGTATAGGACAGAGTAAAACTGCCCCGTATGGTTTCCAGGGAGCAGCTGGTGGATTCGAACTGCTGACTTTTTGGTTAGCAGCCAAGCTCTTAACCACTGTACTACTTACTCTGCCTCCATTTCTAGCATAGTACCCGCCCCTCCACACACACACACTTTTTTTTCTATGACACTGACTTGTTAAAGATAGGACCAGTTTTTCTGCAGAATGTCCTACCTCAGTTTGTCTGTTTGCTTCTTCACAGTGTCATTTAGTTTGTTTTTTTATCACTCATATTTCCTGTAAACTGGATGTCACAGCTAAAGGCTGATAAATTCATGTAAAATATTTCTGGCTAGACTAACATTATAAGATGTTCTGTATTTCACATTGTATCATATCAGTCGATACATAGTACCTGGTTGATTCACCCTTATGATTCTAAGAGTGATGCCTGGATTTAGGAGGACACCACAGTTATTTAAAATGCCTTCAGTAATTCCAGTTTATTCAAGCTAGATTTATTCAAGCTATGGGATTTGCTTAAAGGTAAGACAAAATGTCTAACCATAGTTAGAGGAAGTCTATTTAAATAACAGACTATTTAAATAGTAACAGTAATCTTGACTATTGTTTTCTATAAGACTGAATAGCTAACCAGTCTGCAACGCTGTGTATTCTGGGTTTTGGTTTATAAACAGATAATATCTTAATTGCTCCCATTTGTTTTTGAAGCTTTTTTGTCCTCTTTGCATAAACCAATTTATATAAAATTCACACATATATTTGTTATTTTCGGAGGCATTCTGTGCTGAAGAATGCTTTCAACTTTCTAAGCATGTTTCCTCCTAATAATAGAACCTTACAGTGGTACATGCACTGCAGAGAACTCTCTCCATGCTAATTAATTCTAGCCAATGCAACAGACCCGGCCCCCAAATCACAGTGTCCTAACACTGCAAGAAGTTGTTTCTTGCTCACGCTAGGTTCAATGCAGCTCTCCTGCCTGCCTGGCGTTCTTCCAAGTGGTGACTTAGGGTTGTGGACTGCTTCCATCATGTAGTACCCCATCTGGCACATGGGGCTTCAAACCATCATGAAAGGAGAAGAGAGGGCCAGAGAATTCTCTGGGATGTTTTTTAAGGGCCGGGCCTAAAAATGGCTTATATCACCTCTGGTCAGAGCCCTGGTGGCTCAGTAGTTAAGAGCTCGGCTGCTAACCAAAAGGTTGACAGTTCAAATCCACCAGCTGCTCCTCGGAAACCCTACGGGACAGTTCTACTCTGTTCTTTAGGATTGCTGTAGGTCGGAATTGACTCGATGGCAGTGAGTTTGGTTTTGTTTTTTTGGTATCACCTCTGGTCACATCCCAGGCACATGGGATGCTGGAAAATGTAGAGAAGCTCATAGATGTTTAATGAGCACTAGCAGTCCCTGCCAAAACCAACCCAAACCCACTGCCCTTGAGTTGATTCCGACTCATAGCGACCCCATAGGGTTTCCAAGGCTGTAAATCTTTATGGAAGCAGACTGCCACATCTTTCTGCCACAGAGCAGCTGGTAGGTTCAAACTGCCAACCTTTTGGTGCAGCCAAGCGCTTTAACCAGTGTGCCACCAGGGCTCTTTGCAGCCCCTGCCACACCTGCCTTTGTAACTTTAACTTACACTTTATGTCATTAAGGATGATTCAACAAAAGGCAAATGGAATTTTTGTGTTTTAGAAAACTGTGCGTGCTCTAACATTGTAACTCTTCTCCCTTAGCCCCTCATCTTGATCCCTTGCTGCCTCTTTTTATTCTTAGAATAGTTTATCTTGGTAATCTCTTGTCCATTTTCATAGTGTACCCCACTCTGCATAGATAATATGTTGATATGATGCTGTAGGAGTTGTTTTGTTTTCACCATAGCTGCTCATAAAGATAAAGTAAAACTCGTGTTTAAGTGTATTCAGCTTTGTTTTTTCTAGTTAACATTTTATGAAATTGTTTTTTCATCTTCAAGCTAAACCTTCAAATTGTTTAAAGTTACATTTCATTGTGTAATTTACAAAACCATGAATGTATTTCTGAAGCTCTTTAATTCCATACTTGCAGAGTTCAGATCTTTAACAGTGAAAGTCTCTTGCATGTGTTCACAGTGCATAAAACTGTATCTTTTAGAATTCTTTCATCATTTTGTTTCAGGCTCTTGGCTTTCTCTATGCCTCTGGGCTTGGTGTTAATTCGAGTCAGGCAAAGGTAATACTATTAAATTTTTATTGTATGCTGTAATTTAACTGGATAAATATGTGCCTGTGTTCAGTTAAGCATCTTTTGTTCTTTCACAGGCCCTTGTATATTATACTTTTGGAGCTCTTGGTGGCAACCTAATAGCCCACATGGTTTTGGTAAGTAAGACTGAGGTGGAAGGCTAATAACATCAAGTAGTAGAAGAATTTACAGCTTACAGTGGTCTCTACTTTACCAGCCTTCATGATTGATATTTGCTTATTTTAATTATGTAAGACCAAATATTCAGTTGAATAGCTTTCAAATTCTTGTTACTGTACCTAACAAATTGAATCTACATGTGGATGTAAATAGATAGAATCTGCAGTTTTCCTTTAAAATGATTAGTTTGCCTGATTGCCATGAAAAAGAGAGACCTGGTAAATGATGCTCCTGTTTTCTGTAAATTGCAGTTCTTTGTCAGAATCATTTTTTAGATTGGGTTATCTCAGATTATCCGTTTAAGTTGATAAAGAACTTATACAAAAAACTGTGTTCTGTAAAGGACATAAGGCAGCGTCTCCTGTGTGTTACTTGATAGCATTAGTCATTTAATTGATGGTAAATGTAGAATCTTCCCACCAAATTCTTTTATGCTAAGGTGTTTAACCTACCTTCTGCTTTGTAAACTGACTTGCGGTAAGTCACATGACTTTTGACCCATGTTACTATATTCAAAATGAATATGTTAAGTTCGTTCATGCAAGAATGTAAAGGATAGATTGAGTGGAAATGAGACTGAGGACAGAGAAACTAGTCAGCAAACTGGAAAAGAAGAGACAGGGATAGGAACTGAATCTCCAGGCTTGGTCATTGATAGGATATGAGACTTAACAAAGAAATAATACCTACTTTCCTGACCAGCTGGATGGAACGTAGATAATCTCACTATTTTCTATATATGCAACACATGTTTACTGGGTATTTCTCATTTACTAGTTATTGGGATTTCAAAGATGAGTAAGATACAGTCCCTGTCCTCAATAAGCATTTAATCCTGAAAAGTTGACAGAAGTAAGGAGACCATCCAGTATGGTGTGAAACTTTTAAGGACCACCTAGATACTGGGATTGGAGGGGAGGGAGATTTAAAGAGATACTTTTGAGGAAAGAAACAACTGAAGTGGTTCTTGAACAAGTAGGAATGAGCTAGTGGAAGAAGTAGAAGATTGCCCAGGAAGCCGGAGCAATATACAAGAAGGAACAGAGATGAATGTGATGTTTGTAAGACCATTTGAGCACGTTCATGTGGCTGGAAAGTAGAATGCCAGGTAGTCCATCAGCAGGACAGGTAGACAGGAGTAATTTCAAAGGGCTATAAATCATGCCGAAGGGTTCGGACTTAGTCCTGTTACGATGCTAAACCACTGAAGGGGTTCAAGCAGGTGAAAACCAAGAGTGTGACTCTAACACTCTGAAACATTCCTCACTAATTTTCAAGTTTAATTTATAGTAACATATTTATTCCTCAAACAATAATTGAAAAGTTCCCTTTAGATGAATTTTCAAGAAATATGAAATGTAATATTTTTATATGGCAAAAGTATGTTAAATATTTTGATACAAATGTTTTAAAAATGTTATTATTTACTAATCTTTAGTGGCTACAGAATAAGAATATTGAATATTATACATGTTACTATATAGTAGGGACCCTGGTGGCGCAGTGTTTCAACACTCAGCTGCTAACCATAAGGTCAGAGGTTTAAACCCACCAGCCACCCTGTGGCAGAAAAGACATGGTGTTCTGCTCCCATAAAGATTACAGCCTAGGAAGCCCTATGGGGCAGTTCTACTCTGTCCTATAGGGTCGCTGTGAGCTGGAATTGACTCAGCGGCACACAGTAACACCTATACAGTAATGCTGTAAAGATTATGAAAGGACGTGAGGTTATTTGAGTCTATGCTAAGTGTTCTGTTTTCTGCTCTTTATAGTTAGCTATCTTCCATTCATTCTGAAGCCATTTATTGCTGGTGCCTGCTTCTAGTAGCCTCTTATCTTCCTTATTTTGCTTAGTTGTTGCTTCTTCTAGTTCTTCTAGTTTGGAAGATTAACCCATTTTTGTTAAAATTGTGTCTAAAATAAGATTAAAATCAGTTGTAAATGAGAGCCTAAGTAATTTTCTCTGATGGGTAAAATGTGCATAGGTCATTTATAAAGTTCATGGCATCTATTTGATTGCTCTAGGAATTTTATTTTTTACTTCCTACTTCTTAGCTATAGTATGATTGTTGAAGTTGTTAAATAGATTACCTGAAAACTTAAAATAACTCTGGATAAATGAAGTGTTAGTGTACTTGGATCAAAGGACAGTAAAATTGCTTTCTGATTATGATTAACTTTCTCTGTTCCAAGAAGAATGCCCCTGAAGCATGTGAAACTGCTGTCTTCTCACTTGAAGTTGTTTTTTAGGGTTACCGTTACTGGGCTGGGATCGGAGTCCTCCAGAGTTGTGAATCTGCACTGACTCACTATCGTCTTGTTGCCAACCATGGTATCTATTTTTTCCCTTTCACGTTTATGACAAAACAATAAAGAATTAATTTAAACCACATCTGTTTGTGTTGTACAATTTAAAATATCCTGAATGGCTCCTTTAAGCAGAGTCACCTTTATGCTAGTTGGTTAAAGAGTACTTTATTTTTTAACCTTAATTTTGCTTTGTGTTTTACTTCTTAAATATTTTGTGGAGGAAGGATGATCTGTTAATAGATGGCTATTTTCCAGTCCATAGACTTCTGTAGAAACTGTTTCCTTTAACATAGTCTCTGCCAACACTTTGCAGCTGGAATTGTACTTCTCAGTGGAACAGTCTTTCTGATCCTTCTCCATGTTGTTATTTTGTCCCCTGTTCCAGTTGCTAGTGATATCTCACTGACAGGAGGCTCGGTAGTACAGAGAATACGGCTGCCTGACGAGGTGGAAAATCCAGGAATGAACAGTGGAATGCTCGAAGAAGATTTGATTCAGTATTACCAGTTCCTAGCCGAAAAAGGGGATGTGCAAGCCCAGGTATGTGTTTCAACATCTCAGGAAGTGACTTATTGCCTCGTGTATTTCAATCTCTGGAGGCAAGAACTTCTGTAAGAGAACGTTTTCATTGTTTCCTGAATACTTCCTACATATTGGTATCACCTGAGGAGCATTAAAAAAAACCAAGAATGCCACACTCTCAAGAGATTCCATTTGAATTGTATGGGATTGGGCCTAGGCATTGCTAGGTCATAAAAGCTGGCCAGGTGAATCTGATGTGCACCACAGTTGACAATCATGCCTTGAAAGGAGCAGCATTGGCACTGTCCATGAAGGACCCACCAAGGACAGAGCTGTTACTTTCTCTAAACAAGGAGTTTCTGGAGCATTCGGAATTTCAGGTGCTCTTCAGAGCTATATAATATTCGTATTTTCTATGCTTATTTCAGACCATAATTTCTTCAAGGTTAGGGGCAGAAGTAGCCTTGTTTAATGTAAATTATATAATGTCCATCAAAGGACCATGTATAATTTATTGCTTCAGGGCTGATTTTGATGATACCAAAATAAAAAGAAGGACTTCAGCATCTGTCTTTTTTTTTTTTTCTATTAAATTTGTAATCCTTTCAGAGATGAGCAGTGGATATTTATTAAGAATGATTAATTTTGAGACTAACAGAAGGGAGTATTACGTTTAAAAAAAAAAAAACTGCAGTGAGAGGTAGATCCAAATCTTAGCTCATGGAAATTATAATAAAATTATCTTGTCCTATTAAACATTTTGTTTTACATCAGAGACCAGTTAAAATGCAAAACAATTTAAAGGCCCAGCAACAAGGAATTGTTTAGCTCAAATATGACACTCCTATATAATGGAATACCCTACCGCCATTAAAAATCATGTAGAAGATTCTGTAATAATATGGAAAGCTGATCTTAGTGTATTCAGTGGAAAACCCAGATTAAAAAAATCAGTGTATAGTAAAATATATATTTTTTTTAATTTTATTAATTATACATATAGAAAAGTACACAAATCTAAAGTGTACAGCTCAGTGAATTATCACAGATCCCTTCCTCCTTCACAAAACTAACTGGCAGATTTCTAACACTGTAGATTGGTTTTGCCTGGTTTTCAACCTTGTGTAAATTGAATCATACAGCACTGTTTTGTGTCTGACTTGTTTTGCTCAACATTATGTTTATGAGTTTAAATCATGTTTTCAAATATAATTTATTCATTTAATTTGCTGTATGGTATTTCATTGTATGAAAATCCCACATTGTATTTATCCATTTTACTGTTTCCAGATTTTGACTGTTATAAATAGTGCTCTATGCATATTCTCATACATGTCCTGTGCCAAATGCTGTCTTAATTTTCATTGTATTATAATATGTCGAGATCTGGCAGAATAAATTCTCCCACTGTCATATTTTCATTATATTTAGCTATAGTTTTTCATTGTGATTTCCTTTGACCTGTATATGATTTAGAAGTGAATTGCTTAATTTCCATACCTCTGGGGATTTTCTGGGTATCTTTATGATTGTTAATTTCTAGCTTATTCTACTGTGGTCAAAATATGCTCTGTGCAATTTCAGCCCTTTGAAATTTCTTGAACTTGCTTTATGACCCATCGCTTGGTCAACTTGAGTAAATATTGTGTGAATAGTGTATAAATAATGTGAATTCTATGATTGTTAGGTACAGTGTTATATAGTGTCTGTTGAGTCAAGCTTGTTAATCCTGTTGTTTAGATCTTCTGTATCCTTAATGAATTTTCTGTCTGCTTTTTCTCTCTGGTGCTGAGACAAGATTGTTTCCCATTTTGATTATGGGTTGTTTTTTTTTCTTCCGTCAATTTTGATGTATATATTTAAGGCTGTGTTCTTGAGTGCGTATACACTTAGAATTGTTGTCTGCCTGGTGAATTTTATATCATGAAGCATCCTTCTTTATCTCTGGAAATGTGTTTTGTTATAAATTGTACTTTGATGCTAGTATAGTTATACTAGCTACTTTTAGTTACTATAGATATGGAATACAGTAGTCCCCGCTTATCCATAGTTTCATTTTCTGCGGTTTCAGTTACCTGCAGTCAGCCACGGTCTGCATTGGTTGTGTTCAGGTAACCCATATTTTACTTAATGATGGCCCCAAAGTACAAGAGTAGTGATGCTGGCAATTCGGATATGCCAGAGAAGCCGTAAAGTGCTTCTATTTTATTATTATTGTTAATATCTTACTGAGCCTGATTTATAAATTAAGCTTTAGTGTAGGTATGTATGTATAGGAAAAAACATAGTACATATAGGGTTCAGTACTATCCGCGGTTTCAGGCATCTACTGGGAGTCTTGGAACATATTCTCTATGGATAAGGGGGAACGACTGTATGTCTGTTCAACTTTCCTATACTTAAGGTATGTTTCTTGTAAGCATCATATGATTAACCCATTGCTGTTGAGTCAATTCCGACTCATCGCGACAGAGTAGAACTGACCCATAGGGTTTCCAAGGAGCAGCTGGTGGATTTGAACTGCTGACCTTTTGGTTAGCAGCCGAGCTCTTAACCATTGTGCCGCCAGGGCACCATCATATGATTTGTTTTATTTATTCTTTATCCATTGTGACACTTTTTTTGTTGAAATAATTAATGATATATTTGGGTTTAAGCTTTCTAATTGCTTTGTTTATCCTGCTTTTCCATGTTCTCTTGTCCCTCCTTTTTTTAACCTTCTTTTGAGTACTTTTTGCTATTGTATCTCTTTCCCTCTACTACTTTCGGTAGTTAGACATTCTTTTACTGTTCTTTTGTTGTTATCCTAGAGGCACTGGTGGTTCAGTGGTAGAATTCTCTCCTTTCATGCAGGAGACCTAGGTTTGATTGTCAGCCAGTGTAACTCAGTGCAGCCACCACCTGTCTTTCCCTGGATTGCACATTGCTGTGATGCTCGACCAATAAGCAACATCATGATAAACAGAGAAAATATTGAAGTTGTCAAGGATTTCATTTTACTTGGATCCACAGTCAACACCCATAGAAGCAGCAGTCAAGGAATCAAAAGATGCATTGGGCACATCTGCAGCAAAAGACCTCTTTAAAGTGTTGAAAAGCAAAGATGTCACCTTGAAGACTAAGGTGTACCTGACCCAAGCCATGGTGTTTTCACTTTCCTCATATGCATGCAAAAGCTGGACAGTGAATAAGGAAGACCGAAGAAGAATTGACGCCTTTGAATTGTGGCGTGGGCAAAGAATACTGAATATACCTTGGACTGCCAAAAGAATGAACAAATCTGTCTTGGAAGAAATACAACCAGAATGCTCCTTAGAAGCAAAGATGGCGAGACTATGTCTCATATTTTGGACATGTTATCAGGAGGGATCAGTCCCTGGAGAACGACATTATGCTTGGTAAAGTAGAGGGCCAGTGAAAAATAGGAAGACCCTCAGCAAGATGGATTGACACAGTGGCTGCAACAGTGGGCTCAGTTATAACAATGATTGTGAAGATGGCACGGGACCGGGCAGTGTTTCATTCTGCTGTACATAGGATCACTGTGAGTTGGAACCAACTCAACAGTACCTTACAACAACAACAACAACATGATTTTGAGCAGGTTTCAGCAGAGCTGCAAGACTAAGACGGACTTGGAAAAAAGGCGGCAATCTACGTCCAAAGTTCAGCCAATGAAAAGCCTATGATTCACAATAGTCCAATCCACAATGATCACAGGGCTAGCACAGGACCAGGCAGTGTTTCATTCCATTGTGCATGGTGTTACAATGAATCCGGTTCAATCTGACGGCAGCTAAAAACAGCAACAAGAAGTGATTATCCTAAAAAGCCCAACACCCATCCTTGACTTAGCAAAATCTAATATGAATGAGCCCCTTTACCATTTCCTGGTCTGCACAGGAACCTGAGAGTACTCTGTTTTAATTCTATGTATTTCTGAACCCCGCAAGACATTATTGTTTTATACCATCTGTTTTAATTTAGATTTACTCACAAACTTTGCTTTCCATTGCTCTTTGTTTCTTACTACATCTTCAAGCTTTCCAGGAGAATTTCCTTCTGCCCAAAGAATACCTTTCAGTGTTTCCTTAAGCGGGTCCATTGGTGATAAATTGGTGATAAAGTTTTTGGCTGTCTGAAAATATCTTCGTTTTACTTTCATTTACAAAGGATAATTTAGAATTCAAAGCAGACATTTTTGGTTTTTAAAAATTGTAGGTTAATTAAAGTAGAGCAATATCTTCGGTAGTTAGGACTAAATCTTTACTTCGTTGAGCCATTAATCAAAACCTTTTACAATCTTTTTGTGTCTGGTTGGCCTTATTTTAATTGCATACCCGATGCTACCACTCACTTTTGCCTAATTTTTGTTAACTTTCAGGTCGGCCTGGGACAGCTGCATCTGCATGGAGGACGTGGAGTAGAACAAAACCATCAGGTAACTTCCCTGCTTCTAGGGCTCTGTACCTCATGTTGCAGCAAGAAATGATACTCCAGATGTATTTCTTGCTCAATCAGTGTCAACATTAAGCTTGTGTTGTTTAGACTTCCATCAAATGAGCTCTCAAGATCTGACTGATCCCTGAGGAGGTGAAAGAATAAAAATGCAAATATACCTCATGGTGATGGGAAAGGTTTTATTAATTCTAAAACCTAGTTCTAAATACTGCCCAAAAAAAAATTCTTGGTTTCTGTATGTGGTAGAAGTATGTCTTAAAACTCCTATTAGAAAATATTTTATAGAACTAAGGAAAATTCTGTTGAGTTTGTGAGAAATTAGGAGTATACAACTATAGCACTCAGACCTATATCCAGTCACCAACTTTTGTCTGCTTTATTTCCTAAATACTGCTGTCTCTTCCCTTCTTCCCATCAGTACACCTACCACTTGGGTGAATGATCTACTGCCTTCATTTCCTAAGCAACATGCTCTGTTTGTAAAGCACGCGTCTGATCATGTGGTTCCCTTGCTTAAAACTCTTGAATGACCTGTGATTTCCGTAGCCTGAAGACTAAAACTTTAACAAGACCTTGTACCAGTCTCTGTTCGTCCCACCAGCCCTTTACTCTCTGAGCAACAGGCACACGGACCTTTTCTCAGGTCTCTGAACATATCAAGCACCTTTCTGTCTCAGGACTTTGTAATGTTGTTCCTTTTGTCTAGAATGAATATTACCCAGCCCACTTCCTTCATAAAGATAATTTCTGTTCATCCTCCAGAACTCAACTCAAATATCTTTCCCCTTGATAGGTCTCCCTTATCCTCTAACCTCCCAGCCCCACTCCAGGTATATGCCACATACCACAGTTATGATTTCCCCAAGTTTGTATTCCTTGTGGCTCTTGTCACCAAGGTAAACTGATGATTTATGTAAGTTATTTAATATCTTATTTCCCCTGCTAAAATATGGGGTCCAAGACAGCAAGGATATGTCTGCCTTGTTTGACACTTTGTTCTCTGCACCTGACAGTGCCTAACACATAGGAAATATTGAATAAATGTTTGTCAAACTAATAAAACTCTGTTTTTCTATTATGCTGGTTAAGGATTCCAATTAAGATTATTACAAATACCATATCCTATTAACTGTAAGAATTAGATTATAGCAAAATACACTTATCTCAAACTATACCAAATATCTGTGCTTTTTTATTCAGGCGGTGTTTGGATAGCTTGCATTATCTCTAGGTCGTTAAAATGTATGTCATTAGGTCAGTGAAGCATCAATGAACTGGGTAATAAAAATGTCAGGTGACAGAATAGAATTCTTTTTTTTTTTAAATTGTGCTTTAAGTGAAAGTTTACAGTTCAAGTTCATTTCTCATACAAAACTTTATACACACATTACTGTGTGACCCTAGTTGCTTTCCCTATGACATGACAGCACACTCCTCCTTTCCACCCCGGATTTCCTGAGTTCATTCAACCAGCTCCTGTCCCTTATTGTCTCTCATCTCGCCTCCAGACAGGAGCTGCCCATTTAGTCACTGGTATCTACTTGAGCTAAGAAGCACTCTCTTCACGAGTATTGTTTTATGTCTTATAGTCCAGCGTAATCTGTGTCTGAAGAGTTGGCTTCAGGAGTGGTTTCAGTTCTGGGCTAACAGAGTCCAGGGGCCATGTCTTCTGGGGTCACTCCAGTCTCAGTCAGATCATTAAGTCTGGTCTTTTTACTGGAATGTGAGTTCTGCACCCCACTTTTCTCATGCTCCGTCAGGGACTCTCTGTTGTGTTCTTTGTCAGGGTGGTCATTGGTGGTATCCAGGCACTGTCTAGTTCTTCTGGTCTCAGGCTGATGGAGTCTCTGGGTTATGTGGCCCTTTCTGTCTCCTGGACTAATATTTTCCTTGTTTCTTTGGTGTTCTTCATTCTTCTTTGCTCCAGGTGGGTTGGGACCAATTGATACATCTTAGATGACCACTTGCTAGCTTTTAAGATCCCAGATGCCACTCACCAAAATGGCATGCAGAACATTTTCTTAATAAACTTTGTTATGCCATTTGACCTAGATGTCCCCTGAAACCATGGTCCCCAAACCCCGGCCCCTGCTCCTCTGTCCCTCAAAGTTTTTGGTTGTATTCAGGAAACTTCTTAGCTTTTGGTTTAGTCCAGTTGTGCTGACTGTCCCTGTAATGTGTGTTGTCCTTCCTTCATCTAAGATAATTCTTATCTACTATCTAGTTAGTGAATACCCCCTCCCTCCCTCCCTACCCTCGTAACCATCGAAGAATGTTTTCTTCTGTGTTTAAACCTTTTCTTGAATTCTTATAATAGTGGTCTCATACAACATTTGTCCTTTTGCAGGTAAATGGGAGAGAGGTTCTTCCCACTGTTTTTTGTTCCTTGTCGTGGGTTAGGTGCACATACTTATCTTTTGCCAGTTGAGCGCCGCTTTTCACTGGTTCTGGAGGCTTGAGTAGACCATCTGCTACTTGGTCTCTCCCAATGTGGAAAACGCGTCCCGAGCGCCACTCCTCGCCTCACCGTGCACACCAGCCCACAGGGTGCCGGTTGCCACCAGATCAGGTCTGGCAACTCCTTGCTGCTTCCGAACCGTTTCTCCCTTCCCTTGCCACTCAGTCCAATTCCTTAACTTTGCCTTTGATGTTCAGGACTCCTAGATTGTCATATATAATCAATCCACTTGTTTTTTGGGGTCCTTGTTATAAGAGGGACCACAGGAAGTGTCTGACTATTCCGCCATCTTGGCACCACCTCCCAGAATAGAATTATTGATAAGAGTTTGCTGCATACCTTTTCCATAAGTTTGGAGATATCCTTGGTGTTGTATGCTTTCACCACCTTCACAAAAAGAAGAAAAGAAGTTGCCAATAGGTAATTACATTAATTCAACAAATATTTGAATGCTTACCAGGTGTCATTCACTGCTAGGTGTTCAGGATATAATTCAGAGCTTTAAGTTTAATAGGGACATTAGATATTAAGAGATTATATCAACAAATAATAAATTATGTATAATAAATTGTGATTATTCTCATGAAGGAACATTAAAAGGTCTAATAATAGGCCAAATGGTGGAAGGTGGCAGTTGTTAGGGAAGACTTTCCTGAAGAGAAGCGGATGACCCTTGAGACTGGAGCTAAGATCATTCCAGGCTAAAATAAAAAGTATCTGCATAGGCTCTGGAGCAGGTAGGAACATGAAGAAGACAGAGAGCAAGAAGAAGCAGCGCTGAGATAAGTAATGCCTGATAGTGTCAGTATATTTCCTGCAGCACTTCAAGGGCTACAAGGACCAGCATGTTCAGATTTAAAAACTGTCACTTTGGTTGCTGTGTAAGGAATGAATTAGAAGACCTCAAGAATAAAAGCAGACCGATGAGGAAGAGGAGGGTTCCAAAAGTTCAGATGAGAGAGAATGTAGCTTGGACTAGAATTGTGGTAATGGAGGATAGTAGATGGATTCAAGATGTAACAGCAGTAGAACTTAGTGATGGAATCAATATAAGAGTAAAGGAGAGGTGGGTGTCTTGATCAACCAATGGATGGTGTTGCCATTTACTTAAATTGAGATACTGGAGGAAAAGCAAAGTGGAGTCAAAGAGAGAAAATTGCAGTTTTAGATATATGTTCAAGCAGCAGGTATTTGGAGGCAGTTGAATATCATAGTTTGGAGCTGAAAATGTAAATTTAGGAATTACCACCATGTAGATGGTCAGTGAAGCCAGGGGAGTGGATAAGATTGCTAAGAGAGAGTAAAGTGAGAATGGAGTCCAAACTTGAGCACTGAAGAACTTTAATGTTTAGAGTAGAATAAGAATCAGGGAAGAAGACTTAAGTGATATAGCTGGAGAGGTAGGAGGGATAACAGGAGAAAGTCGCATCTTGAAAGCCAAGCTAAGAGAGTCTTTGAGGAAAGAGTATGTGTACCTATGTTGAATGCTGCAGAGCGAGGTGAAGAAAGATGAGAGAAAATACTTATTGGTTTAGGCAATATAACCCTGAGGAACTATTTTGTTGACATTTGTTATGGACTCCTATTGGGAGTAGATTGTAGAACGAACGAGAGAAAGGAATTGGAGACAGTGCATGCAGACAATTCATTTGAGAAGCTTGGCTATGTAGACATTGTTGGAAGGAAATTGGGGTCCAAAGGAGAGATGTGTCTTATATGTTTGGGTTTTGGTTTTATTTTCAAGAATGGAAGATGACTAGAATTTGTTTGAGGAGGAGGAGGTCAGAAAAAGGGAGAGGCTAAATCTGCAACGGAAAGAAGAAATAACCAGTGGGACCAAGGTCCTTTGCAAAGATGGAAGTGCAGTTGAGACTTGTGATAATGAATTTATACTGAAGACAAGGTGTTTAGTTGTGTGATTTTTAAGTAGAATGATGAATCTTTCTCTAAATAGTGCAAAAAAGGAAAATGTGTTCCTTTAGGTGACTGTAAAAACATGTTCTATGCCTTGTAAAGACTACTTAGTTTCTCCTTTTCTGCCAGGTTACCAGTAGAAAGGTAGAGAAAAGAAGTCAAGCTGCTCTTAGATGTCTTTTAAGCAGCCTGAAGCTCACTTTGCCTGTAAATGTCTTTTAAGCAGCCTGAAGCTCCCTTTACCTGTAAATATCTGAAGTCTTGGCTCATTAAGTTTAGGGAACACAAGACATATCTTCGCATCTGTTACTATGAAATGACCTAAAGATAAATGGTACCTTGATGTGCTATATGATAAAACTTCTGTGTTGTAGTGATTTCTGTTTTGAAATTATTTCCATAAATTCTTTTCTCACAGAGAGCATTTGACTACTTCAATTTAGCGGCAAATGCTGGCAATTCACATGCTATGGCCTTCTTGGGAAAGGTACTGTACATCCTGCAAAAGTATTATATAATAGGGGTGGTGTTTGCATAGTAAGCACATATTGTATTCAGGATCTACAACTTACCAAACATAAATCAGAAATAAAGTTTCCAATCCAAGGGTATTATATCTTAAGGTAAATGCTGTTCTCAGGCATTTTCTTAGGCAGCTTAAATGCAACATAGCATTTGCCCATCAGTATGTTGATTTTCCACTAAAATTAGCTTTTACTGTGTGTGCTTGTAATTCTTTGTATATTTTATTGAATAACAAGGTGTTTATTCTTCATGTTGTACTATTTATTTATTTATTTTTGCAAAATCTGTCATAGCTGCCTGTTTCCTTCCATGGTAAATAGAGGCAGTTAGTATTTGTTGAGGAAGCCTAGGTGGCACAAATGGTTAAGCACTTGACCACTAACCAAAAGGTTGGCAGTTTGAACCTACCCAGAGGCTGCTCAGAAGAAGAAAGAAAGGCCTGGCTATCTGCTTCCAAAAGGTCACACCCTTAAAAACCCTATGGAGCAACACAGTGGGTCACCATGAGTCAGAATCAACTCGATGGCAGCTGATAATGTTTGTTGAACTATACCTGCACACCTTTTAATTGTCCTAAACATGATAGCCATCACCTACTTCTCAATCTAGTTCTCTTTTAGAGCAAGAAAATATTTAAGTCTATAGACTTAATGAGTCAATTGCATGGATCATAGCACAATTTCAGAACTTTTTCTTTCATTGTGCAAATCAGTGAGTATTTTCATCTATAACCAAATCCTAAGGTAAGGAGGTTTAGATGAAATATATCACAGAGGTTTTTACAGATTGGGAAATCTAATCACTAATTACCACGTGATCACACTTGTTAACTGGGGCCTGGCAGCTTTATGTTTAAACATGCCAACCATTACAGCATAGAAAATGGTATTCCCCCAGCTGTTTTTGTTAAGTATTTAAGAACTTTTCATTGTAGCCCTTTGGTTCTTGTTCTAAATTACTAGGTATCTCTATGTCAAAAAATTATTTCCCTTATTTGTCGTTTCCATACAGTGTACATGGATAAAGACAGGATTGGTTGTTCTGTTCTACTTTCCTTGGCCCTTTATCATTTTCCATACCTGGTAGTCTAAATGTTCAGTGTTTGAAACCTTTTAAAATAACCTTTTAGTTATTTTCTTGAACCTAAGACCCAGCTTTTGTCTTATCCTGGAAATAGATATCCAGAATGAGATGTGATGGGAGAAAACTTAAAGTGGGGAGAGGATTATAGCTCTTAATGAAGTTGGGGTCTATTTTCCAGATGTATTCAGAGGGAAGTGATATTGTACCTCAGAGTAATGAGACAGCTCTTCACTACTTTAAGAAAGCTGCTGACATGGTAAGACTTCATGACTCAGTGTGTTGAAATATGCACCATATACTATTACTTTAAGGACCCCTGGTGCCACAATGGTTAAGCACTTGGCTGCTAACCAAAAGATTGGCAGTTCGAACCCACTTAGTGGCTCCACAGGAGAAAGACCTGGCCTTCTACTCCCATAAAGATTACAGCCTAGAAAACCCTATGGGGCAGTTCTGTTCTGTCACATGGAGTCTCTCTGAGTTGAAGGTCGACTTAATGGCACCTAACAACTATAATAAAAATTTAATATATCCAAGTGTTAATCATAACCAACTCTTGCCATAAATTGTTGAAAGCACCTATGTAAATATGATTTATGTGAATGAATTGACTAGAAAAAACCTTCCGAATACCCCCTCCCCCGCCCCCCCACTAAAGACAAGACTGTTGAACATTAAGCCTATGTAAATTTAATTGAAAGATATCCTGATCAGGGAAATATACTGATTTTAGTAGTGGAATCAGGAATTATGTAATCTACTCCTATTTGTATTGCAACTTGAGGCTTAAACTCTTACATACTTGGGTACTTTACAAAAATCTTTGTACATAATTTAGACTTTCTTTGACCTGAAGTTTACTTCAGAGAACTGCAGATGCCTGCTTAATTAATACCCTATATGCCTCCAGCGTGTACGTTGATCTCTTTGCCAGCTACATCTGACTGTAGTTCCCATGTCACTTGAGTGCTTCCTGAAGGAACACTGGGACACTTTTTTAAAGATATGTTGTTGGTTCTCTCCCTCTGAGTTCAGGCAGATTCTAGATTTGTCTCTTTTAGTTTTCAAAATAATGATTACCTTTGCTCCACAGCACTTCAGTAATTTTCAGTATCTTTGCCACCTGATAGCAATTTTGCTGTTATTACCCAGTTGTTGATTCCACCCCATGGTATCTTCCTTTTTATTGGCATGGGGGTTGCTACTCCAGTACGCACACACACACGACCTACTTTTAGTTTAAAAAAGAAGATGAAATACAGTAGTTGAATTTTGTATTATGAATTTATGGTACAGATGGTCAGGAGGTAAGTCAACAAAACTTAATTGGACTTTACTCTTTCCAGGCAAATTGTGGGAAGCTTCCCAGATGTTTAAAAAAGTCAGCATTATTTTTAGTCTGATGTGAAGGAGAAAGTTTTGTTTTGAATTGTAAAGTACTAAGATATGTTTTGAATGTTTGTAAATGATTTATTTTGCTATTTTTCTTTTATTCATTTTTTCTTGCCTATTTTTGAATGAATCTTTTTTCTCCTTCGTCTCATTTCTCTGGTTTGCAGGGCAACCCAGTTGGACAGAGTGGGCTTGGAATGGCTTACCTCTATGGAAGAGGAGTTCAAGTTGTAAGTGTTCAAGCTAACATTCTGACTTTAAAAAGCAGTCAGCTCATGAGGCAGGGAGGTATTCGTTAGGTAGCATCCATTCAGCCCAGGTGAGGGTGTTTCGTAGTAACCAAAGCTGAATCTTTTCCTTTTGACTCTGAGTTTGAATCACTACCACCCATCACCCTGCCCCTCCTCCCCAACTTCCTTTTTAGGAGGGTTCCATCTCTGGCACCTTCTTCTGAGGATGTCAGACTGTTTCTCATTCTTCCATCTGTGTCTTTTACCCTACCTGCCCTTCCCATCTCTCCAGGACTTAAACATCTCCTTGCTACTTACTTCACTCAGGCCTCCAAAAGTGCCTGACTCTCTCCCATTTAGGAGGGGGAAAGCTTTCCATTCTGCCCTTTACCCCTTCTAGCTACCATCTCTTCTCTCCCACCTTCTGGCTATAAGCTCTCCTCTCTCTAGCCTTTCATACAAAGCCAAGTTCCTCAAAGAATGAACTGTATTAGCCAATCACTCTTCAACTTTTAGCAGTCAGGCTTCTGTCTTGTGTAACTGCTCCGTATAAGTCACCAGTAACCTCCTAAATGCCAATGCCAAATGACATTTTTTGTTTCTGCCTTCTAGAACTCTCTCTTTCCTAGGGTTCAGCAACTGTAAGCTTTCTTGGTTTTCTTTGACCATTCCTTCTCATTGCTCTGTACTACTTTCTCATGTTGGGTGTCCCTGGGTTCTCATTGACGCCCTCTTCTCTTCTCTGGATGATGTCCCCAGGCAATATGTTCTTTTAAGTTGCGCCTAAAACTAAGAGCTAACTAATCTTAACCTTATCATTAAGATTCTAACCTATAGGTATTGCCTAACATAAAAAACAGTAATGTTATCTCATTTTGAGTCCTAGTTATTTTAGGATACTAAATTCAGTAGTAATCTTTATTTTAACTTTCTCTGTGAACACATATTTGAGATCTAATAATCATGTAGTGTTTGATAAGCTACACGGGAAAGGAGCTAATAAGGAGGGATGATTTTTATTATTTAATACTAGAAAAATTGAAGTTTAAAAAGGATTAGTTGGTTAGCAGAAAAGGTATGACTGTTTCTTAATTCCTGGTCTGTTTTCCTGACATCGTTGTTTATGCTTTCTGAGATCTAATATAGAAATTGTTTCACAAAAACTCTATTTGCTTTTCTTACAGTTTTAAATATTAATTGCCCTTTGACTTAAAGTGTATTACCATCTACGTGTTATAAAAAATAAGAAAGTAATCTTTTTTTATTTTTGTAAAAATATAGGTAACACAACATTTGCCAATTCAGCATTTTTCACTTGTACAATTCAATGAAACCAGTTACATCAGTCATGTAATTACACCACCAGCATCCACTGCCATATTTTCCATCCATCAGCAGAAACTCAGCGCTAGCTAAACAAAAATTCCCCTTTTTCTCCTTCCCTTATGCCGCGTTAACCTCTTTAAACTCTGATCTCTGCACATTTATCTGTTCTATGTGTTTAATATTAGTGAGATCATACAATATTTTTCTTTTTGTGATTGACTTACTTTACTCAGCATATTTTCAAGGTTCATCCATGTTATGGCATGTATTAGGACTTCATTAGTCTTTTTAATGTCTTTTCAAGAGTATTTTGTATGTTTTGCTAATACCTTTTAATGAATGAAATCTCCAAACATTTGAGTATATCAGCCTTTCAAGCTTTCTGGTCATGTGGCCTCTTTCTCTACAGAATTATGATCTGGCACTCAAGTATTTCCAGAAAGCTGCTGAACAAGGCTGGGTGGATGGGCAGCTACAGCTTGGCTCTATGTACTATAGTAAGTAACATTGGAGTTGGTAATGGATACACTAAGATCAGAATTAACCTGTTTTCCACTAGATGGCACTGTGATAGAGAAATGAGAGCCATCCAGTTCTGGCCAATTACTCTTCTCCCAATTCAGTGATTCGTGCATTGTTTTTCATTGTAAGTTATAGTTATTAGTCAGAATCCCATCCTTCCGGAGGAAGAATTCTGACTTGCATTTAAAGTTTTATTCTTCATATATAAAGGTTCTCTGATGCTTCAACTAAACCCTATTTAAGACAACTACTGACTTTTCATGTGGTTTTTCTTACAGATGGCATTGGCGTCAAGAGAGATTATAAACAGGCCTTGAAATATTTTAATTTAGCCTCTCAGGGAGGCCATATCTTGGCTTTCTATAACCTGGCCCAGATGCACGCTAGTGGCACAGGTGTGATGCGATCGTGTCACACTGCAGTGGAGGTAAGGTCTTTTTTACTGACTTACTAAGGGGAATTGATTTGCCCAGTAGGAAAGTCTCCCTTTTAATTCTCGTTATCTTTGCAAGATCTTTTCTAGAGCAGAAATAGACTCAGCCTCCTGGCACTAATATACTCAGAGAAGACTCTGAGGGTCTGTGTATTACTACTGTATTTATTTATTTAGTTTGTCTCTCCCTGTTACAGCCAATGTTTATAAGGGCTGATATTGTATGCAATATCTCTAGCAAAGGGGACAATACCTGATACATAGTGAGCCATCGAAAAAAGTATATGTTCAATGAATATTACAAAGGGGGATGCTAATTCTCCTAATCTGCAATTTTCCTCTTTAGCTCTCTCATATCTAGCACATTAGCATGACACTGATAAATGCTTAGAAAAATTTCCAGACCTCTCTGTGCTTTAGTTTCTCACTTTTATAATGGGCTATTAATAGGACTTCCCTGATAGGGCTGTTGGAAGGATTAAGTGAGTTAATACTTAGGGTTGCTATGAGTTGGAATCAGCTCGATGGCAATGGGTTTTTCATAGGGCTGTTGGAATGATTAAATGAGTTAATATACGAAAAATCCCTAGAACAGTACCTGGCACAGAGTAAATGTGTATAACTGTTTCCTATTATTTTTATGAATGTGTTGACTTCTAAAAGCTAAGTGGAAAGCTTCAATAAATATCTCAAACTTTTGTGCAAATTTATTAAAGCTGCCAGAGATATAAGAAGCAAGCTTAAGAATCTCTTGCAGCCGAAGTGCAAAAATGATTTTCTGGCATATCTTTCTGCTGCTTATTTTTCATTTGTATATTTTCTTTCCCCTTGTCATAGTTGTTTAAGAATGTATGTGAACGAGGTCGTTGGTCTGAGAGGCTCATGGCTGCCTATAACAGCTACAAAGATGGTGACTACAATGCCGCAGTGATCCAGTACCTCCTGCTGGCCGAGCAGGGCTATGAGGTGGCACAGAGCAATGCAGCCTTCATTCTCGATCAGAGTGAGGTTCATTTTAGTTCTGTCTTAGATTGAGAATACAAGGCTGCCCTCCAGGTTAACCTGTTGAAACGGAAAGCCACAGAGAAACATTCTTTATTGTTGCAAATGAAACTTAACAACAACACAGCCCCTTAAGTTATTTTTCCCTCGGATCTCTAAGCCATCAAACTTAGTGTTACGATTAGAGTTGATGGTAGAAATAAATTTGGCTTTCATCATAAAATTAACTGCTGTCAGTAAATATAGTCTGCAAAATACAGTAGCTAAGAAAACACTGTTTTTCCAACAGTATATAGCTCCCTAGAAATGGCTCAGTAATCAGGCTCATTATTGGTTCTGTAGATAAAACGTGTTTCAGGAAATAGTGCCATCCTGAATCCATTGATTCTTTAGAACTCAGTATCTTATTCTAGTATTTGTTAAATGTCAATATTTCTTTAATACTTGTTATATTCCAATTTTTGTTTCAATTATGCTCCATATAGCCCCCCTAGTTTGCAAATGAAGCCTAAAAGTCTAGTGTGTTTCCTTAAATGCCTGATTTGTATTTCATTTCTTTCCTTACAGGAGAAGCAACCATTGTAGGTGAGAATGAAACTTACCCCAGAGCTTTGCTACATTGGAACAGAGCCGCCTCTCAAGGTGAGTCGTTAATTCTAGGATAGGCATTTCACTGGGTCCTCTCTATATTGTTTTTTTGTCTCCCATAAAGATTAAATCATATCATTCATTACCTTGAAATTAAGCAGGGATACTGTTGCCTAACTTACTTGCATTATGGCTGGTATTCATCATTGAAATGGAAATTCTGGTCCCAGTGTTTCTAAATGGAATTGCAAAGACTTTGTACGGGACATTTATATCATGCGATGGTTCATTCTTTGATTTTTAACTTGAGGCTTATTCAGTGTAAAATGAGCATTGAGTAGAATATTTAATATAATATCAGCCTAAAACCCAAAGAACTGTACCGTTTCCCCAGTCTTTTGAATATTTCTTTCTCACATATAGTCCTTTCAACAATGTCTGCCTAGCTCTTCTCCAAGCTGAACTATTTTAAAGTGTAAAAGACATGATGGAACCAAAGAATGATCATTTGAAAAGTATTTTTGGTGAAATAAGGAGCCCTTGTGGCACAGTGGTTAAGCGCTCGGCTGCTAACCAAGAGATTGGTGGTTCAAAACTACCAGCTGCTCCATGGGAAGAAGATGTGGCAGTCTGCTTCCGTAAAGATTACAGCCCTGGAGACCCTATGGGGCCGTTCTCCTCTGTCCCATAAGGTCGCTGAGTCGGAATCAACTTGACAGCAGTGGGTTTTTGTTTTTCTTAGTGAAATAGGGAGACCACCCACCTTCTTTTACCTCTCCCTGATTACTACAAAGCCCTCTGTAAAAGAGCAACACTTCTAGTTTGAATTTTTACTGATAGCATGTCTGAGGGGTTTGTTTATAAAGTTGTATCTAAAAACTAAAATTCTTTGTTTTATGTAAGCATATTAGCAGGAAGAGAAATAACAATTTTAATTTTAAGCACACTTTATTTATTGGCAGTTTTTTATTTAACTTTTGTTTAAGGCTATACTGTGGCTAGAATTAAGCTTGGAGACTACCATTTCTATGGATTTGGCACTGATGTCGATTATGAGACTGCATTTATTCATTACCGTCTAGCATCTGAGCAGCAACACAGTGCACAAGCTATGTTTAATCTGGGATATATGCATGAGAAAGGACTGGGCATTAAACAGGTGAGTGTGACTTCAGAACAAATGTTTGAATAACATAACTGACTTGGGGGAAGCATCTGCTTTTTTATAGAAAATAGACTCTTTGACATTTGCTCAGATTTTAGGCCGCTGAGTCATGAGGCGGTTTTGCGGTATTAAGGAAGACTGGCCTTCTATCTCTCATCTTCCAGCCCACACGCATACCAGTATCCATATGATTATATTCAGAATATTAAGCTAAAGACAGACTCATGAAAACGGAAATGCAGTACTGCTTCCATTGATAACTCCTTGTTTAATAAACTGTCTGCCCATCTTCAGCCAAATTCTATTGTTTCTTAATTATTTTGAGAATGAATTAAGATGTTTGCTACTAACAAGCTTATTTCTGATTCTTAACACCTTTGTAATGCATCTAACATTCTCTAGACTCATAGTCTAAAATTTTGCTTGCGTACTCTCAAAAGAATTTTGAGAAACAGTGTACTCCCTTGCACATTTTTAAGTTGCTATTTAAAATTTTTCATCATAAATTTCAAAGGACCTAAATTCCAGCATATTTTAAATATTAACATTTAAAATGAATGAATGATTAAATTACTCTTAATTATGTCCAGTGGAATCTAAGTGCCAAAATAATTTGATCCCCATAATTCTTAATTTTTAAAAAATACATGAACAAGTTCTTTAATTGAAAATAGTATATTTTCCTTTTCTCCGTGAACTTATATTTCCAGTCTTCCTTTCCCACAGAATTGTATACTAATGTAATGTTTTTAATGCTTAGTCTGTTAGTGATCACTCTGTTATGTTTATCTGAAACAAAAAAATAATACACTTTCACATTTTTAATCTTATGTCCTGTGATTATAAGGCTCTAAGTGTTAAAACTCCTAAGATATTATTGGTCTCAGTTGATCAATTATTAATACACTGTTGATCAAATCAACATAATGGTATAAATTTTAATAAAATTTTACTTTTTGTGTTAACTATTGAAAATACATCTTTTAATGACATGATGGAGTACTTATAAAAAAAATAGTTGATATATCATGAGTGGGTTTAGCCTTAATTCTATTTTTTATTTTTATAGATGTATGACTAGAGCCTTGCTCGCATAAATAAGTATATGGAAATGGGAGGAGTTCACTAAAGCAAGGTCACTTAATTCTTTGAACTGCTTTAGAGTTCTATGCCAAAAATGTGAATGATCTGTCCTTAAAAATTCTTTTTAATGATCTATAAGCTGTCAACTTGATTAGATCTTCCTTCAATTTTATTGAAAGCAAATAATTGGAAACCACAGACTTGGCAAAAGGATCTGCTCCCTGATCCTGATGATTGGAGTCATTCCCTTTCTCAGTTTCTGGGAAGAATACTGAAAGCCTTTTACCAAGGCTTAACATATGGCTGTCAACTCTACCCCTCACTCTGTCACTTAGAGATGCCGATGTGCTCAAGGGTTGGGGGAAAGGTGTTGATTTCATTATACCTTTGCTGCTGCACTATTTTTTGACAGAATGCTTTTTATTTTGTCACATTTGAATATGAATTTTATTTTCAGTATGTCAAGTTTGAATTTCACATTTATCTTAATATTTAAAATATTAATTATAAATATTAAATACATACAGTTTTTTTTCCAAAACCTTGGAGCTGCAAGCTCAGTGCATTCAGTCTATGGAGGATTTCTGCCATATGACATAGTTATTGAAGCCACTCTTCAGTATCGTCAAACCATTCAGCCAAGTCAGGCTTAGTTTCCATTAGAAAGTTTGACTAATTAATTAATTCAGATAAAGTTTAATATATGTTTGAGGAGAAATATAAAGATCACATAGAAGTTATGATATTTATGGATACATCCTAAAAAGCAGTCAAGATTCAAATGATATAATTTTAATAATCTTTTTATAATAGCTTAATAATCAGTAG
>NW_004444142.1:2692952-2721439 GCF_000243295.1 Trichechus manatus latirostris
TAATATAATGGGTAACTAACTTATAAGTTCTTACAATAAGGAGTATCATAAAAGGCATAGTTTTCCTCTAATAAAAGTATTGGGGAGGGAACGCTAGAGTTTAGCTTTTGAGAATAATTAATGATATATAAAAAGAGTAGCTATTAATTTCTAAAAGACATAATCACTTTTTTTTCTGTTTTTTAAATGAGATATTTATACTAAAAACTAATCAATCTAGCATCCACCATAGCTAGAAAATATTAAGCATTAAGTAAGATAAGGATTTGCTACAGTTGGAATAAATAACAGGATAGATAATAATAAGGTAGATTTTAATTACCCTTTTAAATCATCTGCATAGAGTCTGTTATCACATAAAAGTTTGATCCATGGGTTCTTAGTCCAGATTTAGTAATTTTTTTTTTTAAAAGCCAGAGGCACTAACCGTACTGTTAACATTGTTGGAAGGTGCTTTTTAACTAAGGACACATCATAGGGACAAGTATAGGGAAAAACTGAAAGGAACTTCTTATATTTAAATATGTGGAAAAAGTCATTTTTGGTGTTCAGCTTCTTTTTCCCATGTTCTCATGAAATTCCTTCTTAAGAGTTTCGTATTCTTTGACAATAGTAAGGGCATGGAAGAAATGAGGTTGTTTTAAATGAAAATTGTCACAACTCTCACCATGACATTCTGCCACCCACCATCCCACTGTGCCACCCACTATCCCGCTCTGCCGCCAACTATCACATTCTGCCATGTATCTGAATTCAGAATACTCCAACCTGAACCAAAATTAATGATCATGTGTTTTATCCTTTACAGAAATATGTGTCTAAGATAGGAAACACAGGAGGCCCTGTGGGTTTATAATTATTAAAGGAGCCTTCTTCAAAACCAGTATTTCATATTATCTCTTTATGTGGAGGCCTCTGAGGCTTTTACATCCCAGGGCAATGCACCTGAGTAAGGTTTGGGGTGGGTAAGGCCTGTCTTTTTGAAAGTGGAGAAACGTTGCCGTGTACGCAGGCATGATCTCAAGGAGATCCGTTTTAGGAAGGAGCGCAAATGGAGGTTGAGAATCTGAAAAATAAAAAATCTCTTAACACTATCCATTCAAGTACCCCTTGGAAAGTCTTAAATTATATGTACCCCAGTCTGAAGATCACAGCTCCAAACTGAAACCAAGAGTTGTTGACGCTGATTGAAGTTTTAGGTAGGAAAAAATTAGCTTGAGACTTAACAGCTCGTCTCTGGAAATCTCCAGGTAAACAGTGTTAAGCATAGATAGCATATCTACACAGCAAATGAGATACTGGATGGGGAAAATGAGTTAAGTTTTCTGATTTTTAGTTAAAATTTTCAAAATTATGCTGTTAGATAATTAAAGAAGTTTTACTCAAGTAAAGCTTGAGGATTTTCTTTAGGTTAACCCATTGCCATTGAGTCAATTCCGACTCATAGCGACCCTATGAGACAGAGTAGAACTGTCCAGAGTAGACAGAGTAGCGGCTGGTAGATTCCAACAGCTGACGTTTTGGTTAGCAGCAGAGCTCTTAACCACTGTGCCGCCTGGACTCCACTTCTTTAGGTTAGTGAAGTGCATTTTAAAATGAAAACTTGAAAGACAGAATAAATATTTCTGATATATGAACTAAATAAATACTACTTATTTTGACAAGAAATGAATTTTGGCTTATTACCTATGTTATAGGATATTCACCTTGCAAAACGTTTTTATGACATGGCAGCCGAAGCCAGCCCAGATGCCCAAGTACCAGTCTTCCTAGCACTTTGCAAGTTGGGTGTTGTCTATTTCTTGCAGTACATAAAGGAAACAAACGTAAGTGGTTCGTGTTTTTTTTTTGAGTGTTTTGTTTTGTTAGTAGTTTCTTCTCATTTTTTTTCCATAAAAAATTTAGCACCTGTACCTAGAAATATGTGTTATGAGGTCTTTTTAAATGTAATTGTATTTAAGCATAAAGGATAATACCTTGTATTTACTTTCTATATGGGTAAGTAACAGAAAATATCGGGAATAACTTCTTAAGTGGCACTAAAAAGAAAAAAAATCATAAACTAAAAACATAATTCTGTGTGTGTGTGTGTTTTAAGTGAAAGTTTACAGTTCAAGTCCTCATACAAAAATTTATACACACATTGCTATGTGACCCTAGCTGCTCTCCCTGTAATGTGACAGCATACTCCTCCTTTCCACCCCTGATTTCCTCTGTTCATTCAACCAGCTCCTGTCCCTTTTTGCCTTCTCATCTTTCCTCTGGACAGGAGGAGCTGCTCATTTAGTCTTATGTATCTACTTGAGCTAAGAAGCACTCTCTTCACGAGTATCATTTAATGTCCCATAGTCCAGTCTAATCTTTGTCTGAAGAGTTGGCTTCGAGCATGGTTTCAGTTCTGGGCTAACAGAGTCTGGGGGCCATATCTTCTGGGGTCCCTCCAGTCTCAGTCAGACTATTAAGTCTGATCTTTTTACTAGCATTTGAGTTCTGCACCCTACTTTTCTCTTGCTCCGTCAGGGACTCTCTGTCGTGTTCCCTGTCAGGGCGGTCATTAGTGATATCCAGGCACCATCTAGTTCTTCTGGTCTCAGGCTGATGGAGTCTCTGGTTTATGTGGCCCTTTCTGTCTAATACTTTCCTTGTGTCTTTGGTGTTCTTCGTTCTCCTTTGCTCCGGGTGGGTTGCGACCAATTAATGTATCTTAGATGGCTGCTCGCAAGCTTTTAAGACCCCAGACACCACTCACCAAAGCGGGATGCAGAACATTTTAAGAACATAACTTTTAAGTTTAAATTCTGGTGTTTAATTTTTCTTTTTCATTAAATCATAACTAAAAAGTATTATGTATTCAACTATTAAACATTTGAATTCCTGTCCTCTTCACTTACATGCAAGAAGAAGGGAAATAGCCCAGCTCTCATGAGAACCAAGATTTTCAGCTGCTGTACCATCGCTACAAATAGGTCACAGGTGTGCCAAGATACTGGACCCCTGGGCCCCCCATTCTCCCAGTGTTTCTTCCAAATGTTTTCTGTGAAAAATAGTTGGAAATTAGTGCATTAGATTGCTGATGGAAAGGAATCTTGCTAGACATTTTATATAGTCAGCCGTTATAAAAAATAGTGGCTTAATTTCTGAGACATAGTACTTTGAGTTTCAGTAGAAGGCTAAACCCTGTTTTTATAAACACATTGCAAAAAGTTCCTAAAACCAAGTATTTTAATAAGTTCTGTATTTATCTCTATTTTGTGATATAATTTTCTCACTTCCTTCTCTGACATTTTAGTGATCACAATGCTTTTTATTCTGTTTTCATTAAGATCCGAGATTTGCTCACCCAACTTGATATGGACCAGCTCTTGGGACCTGAGTGGGACCTTTACCTCATGACCATCATTGCGTTGCTGTTGGGAACAGTTATAGCTTACAGGCAGAGGCAGCACCAAGACATGCCTGTGCCCAGGCCTCCAGGGCCACGGCCAGCTCCGCCTCAGCAGGAGGGGCCGCCAGAGCAGCAGCCACCACAATAACAGCCACCGTGTCTGTGCTTGAACAGTGACAGCCGAGGACTTTGTTTGCTGAGAACACTTGCATTTGATTTAGGACTTTGGATCAGTGTCCACCTCCTGGAAGAGGCATGAGGAAGCATTTAATTCTTAAAGCTGCTTAGAATCTGCTGCCTTTATTTTCAGGGATAAGTAACTCTTACCTAAGCTGAGTTGAATGTTTGTTTCAGTGCCATATGAAATAACAACTTTCAGTGGCTTCCCTTTTTTTTTTTTTTTCCCCTGGAAACATATGTGAGACACTCAGAGTAATGTCTGCTGTATCCAGCTGTCTTTCTTGGTCCTTTTGTTCATTCTCTCACTGTGCATAAGTTCTTACATTGACCATCAATACTAAAAACGGATCAGTGTAAAGACGAAACCCCAGTTAGTTACAAATTTAACCTTAACATGTTTGAAAGTCTGAAAATAGAACTTGCCTTTTAAGTTAAAAGGAAGAAAAGAAAAAGATTATCTTCAGTGTTTTGAAACTGCAGTAACTGTGAAACTATTTTACCAGTCCACATGCAAGTATACATTTTTAGCATATTTGTTATTTTTAAAAGGAACGGTTAGGAGGTTTTTTCTTATTGGTGATTGCCACACTTTGTACCATACTCCTGTCCTTCAAAGATTGAAAGGTGTTAAAGAGCCCTATGTGGATTTCACTCTTCAGAGTGGAATATATATAGAACATTGTGAGCTGAATCCTTGAACTAACATGAATTTGCCCCACCAGATGGTATTTGCTCGATTGGTCCAAGTGTACAGAGACTTGATCTAGAAGCCAGAGGATGGACTAAATAAGAGAAATTGGAAAAAAATTCTCTAATTTTAAAAATTCTCTAATTTTACCAAGGCCATAAGACACACTTTCCCAAAAGTTGAAGCATTTGTTCCCAGGATTTATTTTACTTTGCATTTCTTATTGCAGAAAGAACAGACCATCCTCCTGAAATCTTTAAATGTGAAATATATGACAGACATGACTACCATTACAATACTAAAACTCAAAGAGTGAAAGGTTGATGACACTTGGTGGTTGAGGAACGCCGAAGCCTGTTGGTACTGTTTTATACCATTCAGGTAGACTTTATTTCTGCCAGTTTATATTACAGTAGAAAGTGAACTGCTTTCACTTTATTAGCTCTCAGATTCATTGCCTCCCACAGTTAACATTTGGAAAATCAAAGCTACTGCACTTCGGATTTGTCTGGTTAAATAAGTAGCATGGATAAAACGACAACAACAAAACTGGGAACTTCACATATCACCGAAACAAAAGAGAATTAAAATTTCCACCGAATTTGTATTTCTTTTTATAAGCAGATGGTGGTGTTCACCAGCCTATTCTAGTCTGAGACGACATTAGTATCTGCGCAGGCTTTCTGTGCCTACTGACCTCAGTCTGTTTATGTGAACTTTTATACTCTTTTTTTCCTCATACTCTATCATCTGCCAGAAAACTTGAAGAATGTATTAGCCTGTAGAATGAGAAGGCTTTGGTTTTTGAAGTTGGGATGGTATTCAGAACTAGATTTAATCCCTAGTCTATAAGGAACATGAAGGCTTTAGATGTGAAACTGTACACACTTTTTTTTTGTGTGTTTAGAGTGTTATGAGAAACCTGGTAAGCGAACTTCCCTTCCAGATAAATTGCTTCCAAATTTGAAGGAGCAGTCATAGAGAAAACTGTAGGAATAAAAGCGTATCTGTGAAAGGTAGGAAATTTTACCCTCGGATGTGTAATGTTGCTTTGGGCAGCTCTTGTTGTAAATATTGACATTTGCTTGATCTCTTACACTTAAAATTGAGGCTTGAGTGCAGTTGGTACAATATGCTGGTGTCTTCACCACTTCCTCCTCTCCCTACCATTCAAAATAAGTATAATCCGTAATTCATCTAGAAGGAACTGTTTTAATTTATCTAAACATTAAGAAACCCTCCAAGATGACTGTCAACTTCTATTTTTTTCTTTAGCCATCCCCCTAGTTTCTCCTCAGGAGCATTTTTATCTCTATCTTGACTTCCCTCTGTTAGCACTTTGAAAAAATATTTCTTCAAGCAGCGTGCACTACCTACGGATGGATGGGACAGTGTCCCGTCGTCTTGTTCTTCATGCAGTAACAAGCTTCCTGTTAGTTTTCCACTTACCATATCCTTATTATTAATGTTCAAAATAGCCATTTCTTGGTTTGTTTTCACCACCTGTTTTACCCTGGGGTCATTTGTTAACCAGAAATTTGAACAGTATGTTTAAAATAACTTAGTTCCTGTGGACTCATTTAAAGAATGTCTCAAAATACTTTGCTCCCTTTTTTCTTTTTTGTTCATGGGACATGTTACCTACACAAAAAGAACTGGGTTTGGTTTTTCTCCTAAAATAATGTTCAATATTTACCTAATCAAATGGCATCCATTTGAATAAAATGACAGTAACAAAAGCTGGTTAATGTCAGTGACATTAAACTAACTCAGGGATTCAGGAGTTTTAATGTTAGAATTTATAGTTAACACACAGAGTGCGGCTTCATTTCTCCTTGGTAGCCCATGCTCTCCTGATCCCTCTTATAGTCTGTCTTCCTGCCTTAGAAGGTGGTGAGAGTAGTACTCTATTTCGCTTATATATTCTCTTGTGCATTTGGTTGGTTGGTTAGCCAACTGTTTCACTACTTAGATAGACTTGGGACTATCCATTTCGCCTCTATTTGATGTTACAAAGGTAGCAAGGTTGTTTTTTTCTGTGTGTGTTTGAGGATTTTGTTTATGTTTTCTGGGTGGGGCTTGTCTTAATGTTGGTTAATACTCAATGGCAGAGAGAAGGTAAATTAGAAAGCTTCTTTTTTTTTTTTCAAAATTCACTATTTAGTCCTTAAATCAGATTAGTTTGTGAATCATTAAACTTGATACTCTTGAGGATTTGTTACCCTTCTGCAGATAAAGTTAATTTGTGAGAGTTTTACCATTTAGCTGTTTTATCTCTGTACCATTGGGAGGTTTTAGAAACTTCCACCAGTAACCTGGTGAAGATCTGATACTCTGTTTAATTAAGGAACTGCCGTGGCCTCCAGAAAACTTCAGTGTTTTATATAGGAGCTCTTTGTTTTCTTCCTCCCTTCTTTGCCCCTCATGTTTGTTCTTCAAACCAATGTTCTGGAGGTAAGCACGCAGGCCTGTAAATGAAGACCACAACTCTTCATGTGTGTAGCATGTATATTGACGTCTAACTACATCTGCAGAAAACTTCCTTTATGGATGTTTGCACTAACATTTCACATGCACATTTCAAAACAAGATGCTTCAGGTAAACAGTACCTTTACCTGCCAAGAGGAGCAATGCGAGCTATATTTGTCCCAGTGACAACTGGTATTGTTTGTTTTGGAAGTGAGTTTAATATATGTTATACAATATTATGCCTAGAAGAATGCAGGAAATAATCAGAACAAAGGAAAATGTCCATTTGCACGCAAATATTTTTCATCAGTCATTGCTGTCAAGTGGAAACACAAAATTTCTGATGCCATATTGTCTGAAGACACTAGCTGTTTCTTCATTGAAAAGCTAAATTTCTCCTTCCATTTGGTATTTCCAGAAAATTTAAAATGATTTCAATTAAAAATGATTGGCGTTTTAGCATGACTATTTGCACAAGGTAAAATCCAGTGTTGTGCTCATGAGACATAGCTCTTGGGTACGTACAGCGAGTCATCACACATGCACTGTTTCTCCCATTTGGATTGACAAACAGGCTGACACGGTCTTTGATTTAAAAGAAAAAAATCATAATGTTAATATGATCAAAATGTAACCACTGTGAATGCACAGGAGAGGAAGGAAGTTTTAGAAGACCATAAACTGGCATTGTGAAGGAGCACCATGGTAGGCTTTTTTGTAAATTTATTTTGTATTTAATGAAATGCAGTATAAAGGCTGGTGAAGTGTAATATAATGTGTAAACAAACAAATCCTGTTAATAGAGAGATGTACAGATTCGTTTTGTACTGTATCTTGAAACGTGTGAAATAAAGATTCCACCTCTGGTTTTCCGGGTGCTGGATGCTACCGTGGACAAACACCTTCCCAGTGAGGCTTTTTTTTTTTTAAACCTGAATGAGTCAGTGTTTAATGAACCTTTTTGGAACTTAAGAAGCTTCTGAGAAGGCATTCATTTGGGGACATTTTAATCCATCTTGCATTTACTTTTAACTCCTAAAATTCCGATTTCCTCTAAGTTGAAAATTGCCCTAGGGAGAATATAAATTTGCTAAGAAACGTTTTTTTCATCTCTGAAATCTTTGACCTGAATCAACCCGTGATACATAAGAAGCAAGAGTCACTTTAATTTAGCCTCATTATAGTGTAATTTATCCAAAGTTTAATTTACTTATATACTGCCTTGTCCCAGAAGTTATTTTAAGAGGGCTTATAGGGATGCATTCAACACAACAAAACAAAGTATATGTAGAACAAGATCTGAATAAAGGGAAAATGAAAAAAAAAATATTAAACCAGGGGTGTACTTTACACAAAAATGCATGCTAGAGGTGGGCTACAAATTTGGCCCTAAACTTTTAGCAGCCAACTCAAAGAGGATATTAAGAAAATGTTCAGCCTAAAAGCACCAGGTCCTTGGATAAAAAGTCTGGATGGGGTAAATTGTGGCAAGTGAGAAGTCGGATCTCACATTTACTTCTAGGAGCACAGACAGCCACCTCAGGTTCTGACCTCAGCTTGAAATAAATGTGGGAAAGTCAGACGTCAGCCATAACATCAACAGTTTGCCCAGTCAAGCAGGGTTGGTATGATGCCTATTTACTACTTACCCTCTTTCTGTCATTAAAAGGAGTCCTGGGTCTTCACTGGCTGTGACTTGAAAAGCAGCCTTTCTCCTTTAACTTCCCTTATGATACTAATATTCATTGGCTGTACTGGCCTTGAAATTTGCTTATACTAAGTTACAGCATGGAGCCCTGGTGGTGCAGTAGTTAAAAGTGTGGCTGCTAACCAAAAGGTCGGCAGTTCAGATCCACCAGCTGCTCCTTGGAAACCCTATGGAGCAGTTCTACTCTGTTCCATAGCGTTGCTATGAGTCAGAATCGACTCATGGCAACGGGTTTGATTGTTTTTTAAGTTACAACATATACATTAATATATGCAAGTAAAAACTTAGAAGTAATTTCTGTAGTAAAAGCTATTTTTAAAAAACAGGAAAAGGAGGATTTTTACTTTTTGCATATTTTTCACGGATAAGCACGTGAAAACAAAATAAGCTTTGGAATCTACCAGTTCAAAAGAAGGTGCTGCTGTGTCCTGGGTCTTGTATATTTCTCCTCGTCATTTCTGCCATGACTTAGTCATCAGATTGAACAACCTTATAACTGAATCCTGAAAATTCTACCAGACTTGTAGTTTATTTTTAGTATATTTTGAGCAAAACTCTGGTTTTCCTAGAGGCCAGATTCTTTTAAACATGGCCTACTGTTAATGCTGAATTATGTGTTAAATCCCACTTCCAAAAACCCCACATAATTTTTTCCCAGGTAAATTGAGTAGAATGTGAAAATTGGGTTAACTGACTTACAAGCGTTCATATAAACGTGTTTGCTGTTGTTCCATCCGTTTTCTTTTCCCTTCTATCTCCCATAAAGTTCATTAGCCTCTCAGGATTAAAAGGAATTTATCATAAGTCTTATATGTATTAGATATGAGATTCACATATCCTAAACAAGGATTCTAACCTTGAAAATGAAGAGGTCATTGAGTTTTATATGATTCAAGATAGGAATGTGAGCAACAGAAACCTCAATTCTTGGAAACAGATTTATTTCAAGACATGAAAGCACAGCTGTGGGTTTCAGAGTTCACCTGTCTGGGTTTCCCCCACCCTGCCCCCCTTGGCCTTGCCCATAATATGTTTTTCTTAGAAATTTTTGATTAATTGAACTTCTGTTCTAAACGAAATGTCTTGAGATGAATAGAGACTAATCTTGGTTGGGCAGAAGGATCTGGGGCAGGAGGGGTGGGGACAGAACCATTCAGCTGGTCTTGTTCCCTTTATGTACTAGGAAAGAATTTACTTGAATTTTTCCAACTTTCACATACATGTTATTTTCTTTTTACATACTATTTGGAGAATGTTGTTTGGCTGGTAACATCTTACACTATCCACAGAATGTACTTCCAGGACAGGTGAGAACAGCACAGTATTTTTTCTGCTGTCCTATTTTGACTCTCTGAGGTCCCTGGGTGGTGCAGTTTGCTCTCGATTACTAACTTCAAGTTGGCAGTTCAAACCCACCCAGCAGTGCCTCGGAAAAAAGGCCTGGCGATTGGCTTCCGTAAAGATTACAGCTAAGAAAACCCTATGGAGCAGTTCTACTCCACAACAGATGGGGTCACCATGAGTTGGAATCAACTCAATGGCAACAGGTTTGGTTTTGGGTTTTTATTTTATTGGGTTTTAATACTGCTCCTAAGTGGATTTGTCCACACTAGAGCTATGAACAGCAGCCTTATTATTTCAAAGGCAAGAAATAAGGTAATCAAAGAAGTCTTACGTTTGTTTAGTGGGTATCTGTATTTCATCACTCATTGGAGACTTAAAAATAATTAAAACCTCATAACTAACTTAACTCTTTGTGTACTTCTCAGGGTAGCTAAACCAAAGAAGAATCTATTAGGTCTCACCAAAAACAGTAAAGTAAGTCAGGAATGGGACATGTATGCCTTGAAGCAATGAAATAGAAGAAAGTCCCACAAGTTGGGATGAAACCCTAAGTTTAACTGCAGAAAAAATAAATCGCATTCCATTAGACCTATTAACACTAATCAAAGGGGCTCTATAATCACAAGTGAGTCACAATTCCAGTGCAAGAGTCATTATGACCAATGAGACCGATGCATAAGTAAGGGGTCCAGACAGAACTCTCCACTGGCTACAGTTGGGCCTTGCATTCCCAATGGATTCCTCCATGGACCTTCCCCAGTTGCCCAATCCCTTCATAAAAGGGATTATGGGTCAGTCCTGACCCTGAATGGCCCTGAAATGCAGAAGGAAGAAGAGAAGGATGCCATAGTAAAGGGAAAGAGTTCTGGACTGGTCTGTAGTCTTCCTGGTGGGTGGTCTTGGGCAAGCCACTCACTCTACATGGTTCCCATAAGCGTCATCAGAGTGGTTGCACTGGATGGTCTCTCAGATCCTGTCCAGCCCTTGGAGGTCTTAAATGCCAAAAGCAACTGAATTGACTTTTTCACTGATGCTGACTCTTCCAGGTCTTGATGGTGTTCACAGCATCCTGGAAATGGCACATTCTACCTTCCTAAAGTCCTTGGTTCCAAATAATTTACCGGCAAACTTACCCTTTATGTGAAAAAGTTCAGTCTTAGAATTTCTAACAGATTTCGTTTCATCATTCATTCAACAACCTTTATTAATCATCTAGTGTGTTCCAGGCACTGAAATGTACAATGAATTTAAAGATGAGTAAGACCAGTCTCTTTTCCTCTGGGAGTCATAGTCACCATGTGTTCCAGGCACTGAAATGTACAATGAATTTAAAGATGAGTAAGACCAGTCTCTTTTCCTCTGGGAGTCATAGTCACCATTGATGGACCGAACACAATATGTGACAGACACTAAGGGCTTTACATGCATTGTTGAATTTAATCTTAAATACTCCATGATGTTGGTACTATTAATATCATTTCCATTTAACAGATGAGGAAACTAAGGCTTAGAGAGGTGCTAAGCAACTTACTCAAGGTCACACAGTTAGTATAAGCCTTAAAACAGGAATTCAAATAAAAGACTGGACTATAAGATCTAAGTTCTTAACTACTCTGTTATGCTGTCTGCTTAATGCAACATGGTAGAGTTTATACTGGAGGTACGAACACAGTGCTATGGAGGAAGAGAAGGGGACAACAACAAAACACATGACGTTCTCTAATTTACAAGTCAGCTCGTTCTGGTGCGTGCTAGTGTGCTGTTCTTGTAGCCACCACCACCACCAGTTGCAGTGGAGTCAGTTCTGACTCATGGTGACTCCATGTGTGTCAGAGTAGAACTGTGCTCCATAGGGTTTTCTTTCCTTTTTAAAATTTTTTATGGTGCATTAGGTGAAAGTTTCCAGAGCAAACTAGTTTCCCATTGAATAGTTTGTACATAAAGTGTTTCATAACATTGGTTTCATTCCACTACAATGTATCAGCACTCTCCCCATTTCCATCTTAGTTTCCTTGTTTGCTTTCATCCTGATTTTCTACTGCTTTCTGCCTTCTCATCTTTGCTTTTGGGCAAATGTTGCCCTTTTGATCTCATATAATGAATTGTTCTAAGGAGCACATTCCTCTCGGTGCTACTGTTTATTTTATGGGCCTGTGTATGGTATGGCTGAAAGGTGGTCTCTGGGAATGGCTTCAGTTCCAGTTCAGAAGGATGTCCTAGGGCCATAGCCTCAGGGGTTCCCCCAGGCTTTGTCAGACCAGTAAGTGTGATCTTTTTTGTGAATTAGATATTTTGTTCTACAATTTTTCTTCTACTCTGTCCAGGACCCTCTGTGATCCCAGTCAGAGCCGTCGATAGTGGTAGCCAGGCACCATCTAGATCTTCTGGCCTTGGGGTTGTGTAGGCTGTGGCTCATGTGGTCCATTAGTCCTTTGGACTAATTGCTTAAGTCTTTGGTTTTCTTCACTCTCCTTTGCTCCAGACAAGGAATAGAGTTGGGTATTTTCTTAGATTTTTCCAAAAATCTTACCAAGTAATGGTACTCTGGCCAAAGTACTATAGAAAACTGAAAACTATGAAGTGTTCAGTGTATCTTCTTACTGAAGGAGCTTCATCTCTTTCTTATGATTTTGTGTCTGGGGGAGACACAGAGTTATCTTCATTCTATTTCCCTCCCGTAGCTAGCTTCCTTCTGACGCATTTTGTTTACGTAAAGGGAGAGCAGTGCAGAGAATCCCAACACCAAACCAGGGCATTTTCCTCCGACCGTACCCACCATCACTTCTCTCAAGGGAGAACAAAAAATTGTATTGGGTTAGGGTATAGAGGCTCCAAGCTCCTTTCGTGTTTAAATTCTATTTTACATCTCACAAACTTCACCGTTTTAAATCTGCAAATAGTTTCCTCTGAAAAGTGTGACTTTGCAGTACCAGAACTTCCACTAGAGGGCTCCAAAGAACTACATCTGAGGGAAGCTGAGCAAAAAAGATGAAAGCCCCAGAGTAAAATCATTGTAACTTCTAGAAGCATCACAGACATTAAAAAGTACACTGGACCAGAAGCGTGAGTTATGAAACGACACAATGCTTTTTTGCTTAAGTGTCAGTAAGAATGAATACTTCCACCGTCAGTGAGTCATCTGTCCTTTGCCTCCCAAAATTATTTTAAGCCATTGTAGTGGGTTAAATGATGCCCCCCACCCCCAAAAGATATGTCAGATCCTAACTCCCAAAACTGTGAATGTGACCTTATTTGCAGAAAAGGCCTGTGCAGATGTAATTAAGGATCTAGAGATGAGATCATTCTGTATTATCCAGATGGGCCTTAAATCCAATGACAGAGTCCTTCTAGAAGAAAGACAGAAGGAGATTTGACACAGACAGAAGAGAAAACACAGAGAAGAGGAAAAGGCCATGCCAAGATGGAGGCAGAGATTGCAACTTTTTGTTCACCCTTGAGAGAAGCCATGGTGGGTACCGTCAGAGGAGACTGCCCGAGTTTGGTGTTGGGATTCTCTGCACTGCTCTACCTTTACGTAAACAGAATGGGTCAGAAGGAGGCTAACTGGGGGAGGGAAATAGAATGAAGATGACTCTGTGTCTCCCCCAGACACAAGTTATGCTGACACAGGCCATGGAGTACCTGGAGCCACTAGAAGCTGCAAGAGGCAAGGAAGGGAATGTTCCTCCCCTAGAGCCTTCAGGGAGCCCAGGTGGTACAGTGGTTAAGAGCTTCAGTTGCTAACCAAAAGGTTGGCAGTTCAAATCCACCAGCCGCCCCTTGGAAACCAAATGGGGCAGTTCTACTCTCTTATAGGGTTGCTATGAGTCAAAATCGATTCAATGGCATTGGGTTTTTGGTTTTTAGAGCCTTTAGAGGAATTGTGGCCCTACAGATGCCTTGATTTTTGGACTTCTGTCCCCAATAACTGTGAGAGAATAAATTTCTGTTGTTTTAAATCATTAAGCTTGTGGTAATTTGTCACGGCCACCCTAGAAAAACTAAGAGTCACATTACACTATGTATTCTGAATGGAAAGAATATGTCACCCAGGACAGGGGGAATTGGTTCGGGGAGGGACAAAAAAGTCTAAGATATTGCAATGGTTTGTGGCCCCACTACAGGGCCGTATTACATACAGATACATAGTATATCTGTGTTATTTAAATTTTATTCATTGGGAGGAAGGGAAAAGACCATTAGGGAAAAAAGCTCATTAGGGGGATGACAAAAAATTGTTGAGAAACACTGTCCTACATCTATGCTACATACGTAAGTGCTACTTTTAATTTTTAAGGTGACGGGGGAAAAATTAAGATGTAATCAAAAAAAAGAAAGAAAGAAAAGCGAAGAACAGCTGGGACGTTATGTTTCTTTTCCTCAGAGAAAGCCATTTTAGATTCCACCTGCTTTTCTAGCCCCAGAAGGACAACCAACATGTGCGCTGGGCACATGAAAATGAATGAAAAATCAAGCTTACTGCCTGCAAGAGTCTCACAGTCTAGAGAGGAGAGAGACCAGATGACACTTTCAGTCTAATGGCTAAGAGCTTTGATGGAGGTATTCCCTGCACGGGCTATAGCGGAGGGCCCTATCGCTCCTGGCTAGTGAAGGGAGGGGATAGTTAGGGCAGACTTGCTGAAAGAGGAACCAGAGTGTAGATGTAACAGGGTGAGTTGGAATTAGCCAGGCAAAGGAGAGGCAGGGGTTGTAGGCAGAGGGAATATCCCCATCTGAAAATAGATTCTTCTTCTGTGCTCCGTCTCGGGTCTTCCACACTCTTCATTTCTGCGGTTACCACCTGGGTTCAGACTTCCAATCACATCACACCTACCACTAAGTACAGTCTCCATGCCATTTCTTCTCCCCTCTCTGGTCTCCCTGTAAACCAGACTAATCACCATAAAACAATTTGTAATACATGTTTTCTCTGCTCAAGAATACTCCATGGCTCACTGCTACAGGACAATAGTAATATCCAAGGTTGCTACTCAAGATTCTAATAGCCTGGACCCTTCTTTCTTCTTCTCTACTTTCCTGTCACCTAGTCAGTCTTGTGTTTCCCTAGTGTCTTAGGCTGAGTTCTATAGAGAAACAAAACCAGGAAGAATATATATGTACATACAGAGAGAGAGATTTATCTCAAGGAAATGGCTCACGAGGTTGTAGAGGTTGGCAAGTCCCAAGTTGTGGATCAGGCATCAGGCTGGAGGCTTCTCCTGACTCACATAGCTGCAGGGGCTGATGAACCCCAGATTGGCAGGTCAGAGGGCAGGCTGCTGGCTCATGGGCTACAGAGGCTGACAAATCCAAGATCAGCATGTAAGACGGCAGGCTGTGGAGGCAGACAAATCCCAAGATGGGCAGATAAATTGCTAGCTCAAGTCCCAAGAACTGGAGATCAGACGATATTGAGCCAGATGCAAGATCCAGAGTGAGAAAAAGCCAGCAAGCTTTGCCAGAAAGTCCATATATACTGGATGCAGGCCACACCCCCAAGGAAACTCCCTTTCAACTGATGGGCTACTCATAGCTATCTCTTCGTGGAGGTGATTACATTATATTAGATCTCATCATGGAAGTGATTACATTATTACATAATTGCCAGACTACATCATAAGTGCCAAACCGCTGAGAATCATTACCCAGCCCATCAGACACACAACCTTAACCATCATACCCGGGCATCATCACACTCTAGGTAAAAGTATGATCATATTGATAGTAAGAGAAAGGTGATTTCTTTGGCTCCAGCTCCACCTCACTCTATGAGAACTTCAGACGTCTCTCAAATTCCTCCCAGTTAGTTCTTGAAGTCCCCAAGCAGGCTCAGACAAGGTCTTAGAATCTCCTCTTAAGTCGGGTAATGTTTCCTGTCTTCTCCAGGGGGTGGAATTTCCCTTGTGTGATCTGGGCCCCTGTCCCATAGTGCTCTGAGGTACCCCAGTGGGGAATGTGCCCTCAGCCCCACGGGTGCCCATTCCATTCATAGCTCCCAAGCAACATTACCACGTGCTTGCTACACTGGAAAACAAGTTGCTGTTGAGTCAGTTCCAACTCATGGCAACCCCATGCATGTCGGAGTAAAACTATGCTCCACAGGGTTTTTAATGGCTGATTTTTCAGAAGTGGATCACCAGGCTTTCCTATAAGGAGCCTCTGGGTAGGCTCAAACTGCCAAGTGCTTTAACTATTTGTACCATCCAGGGATTCCCACCACACTGGAGAGAGATGAAGCAGGTCCTTGAGTTTTATCGTGGGCCCTTAGACTCTTGCATGAAGCCTGGGTCAGGAGGCATAGGGACATAGTCCAAGCTTCAGATGCCAGGCTGTACTTAAACTGGTTGCCTCCTCTATCTCCAGCCTACTGTCCTTGGAATACATCTTTGTGCTTTGACTGCTACCTTATGGTGAGTTCTTTCCCATGAAAGATCCTGAGACAAACCTGGACCCTCAGCAAACACAGCTTAGGTTCTCAAGCTAAGATTCCCCTCCATCTATCTTACCTGGCTTTTGGGACACAGTGAAAGTGTTCCTGAGTCCCTCCAACCCACAGTCATTTTTCTACCCACTGAACTCATTGTATTTATCATCTGAACTTCTGTTTGGCATCATCAATGCTGCCTCGTGAATTTTCTCATGCTATGTTTTGTTTTGTTGTTTTAACCACTGGAAGAGCAGAGGGCAGAGGTTTGTTGACATCACCCAGACTAGTCTTCCCATCGATCTGGTTGTTGAGTGTAATGACATGAGAAGCAAAGATCCACAGGCCTTGTACCCACTCTCATTTGTTGTTAGTTGTCATCACGTCGGCTTCAACTCTTGGCAACCTTATGTACAACAGAGCAAAACATTGTCCAGGCCTGCACCATCTTCATGATCGTTGGGTAACTGTGCATCTGGAGTGCCTTCCAACCTAGGGAGCTCATCTTCCTGCGCTGTATCAAACAATATCCTGTTGGGATCCATAAGGTTTTCATTGGCTAATTTTCAGAAATAGATCAGCAGGCCTTTCTTCCTAGTCTGTCTTAGCCTGAAAGCTCTACTGAAACCTGTCCACCATGAGTGACCCTGCTGATATTTGAAATACTGGTGGCATAGTTTCCAGCGTCATACCAATACAGAAGTTACCACTGTACAACAAGTGGACATATGGGTGGTGGACCCACTCCCATAGGTCCATTCATATTCCTGTCCCCCAGACCTCTTTGTCTACCGTCTTCCAATCTTGCTCTTCCCACAACCCTTAGAAGCTGAGAAGCAGGCATTTGACAGAAACTGACAAAATACACAGAAAGTGTTTCCAGCTGCAGATGGGCCCAGGGAAATACCTGCTAGAAAAAGTGACCACATTTTTCCCAAGAAGAACCCCTAAAGAGCTCTCAGCATTATTTTAATTCGCATTTCTTTTATAAGGAGGAGTGATCATCTTTCATGTGTTGGAAGTCACACGCATTTCTTTTTCTGTGGACCGTTGCTAACGTTGTTTGCTCACTTTTCCAGTTAGCTTGTCGGTCCTTATTGATTTCTATGGGCTTCTTATCTGTTAGGGAAGTTGATTCTTTGATGTGAAATGAGTTGCAAGTGTTTTCCCAGTTTGATGTTTGTTTTTTGACTTTGATCCTGGTGGTTGTTGTCATGCATACTTTTTTTGTTAGTAGTCCAATTTATGCATCATTTCCTTCGTGAGTTCTGGGACTTGAGGGATAATTACAAAATTTTTGTCTTTTGAAAATGAATGTTTTCAATAAAGAAAAGATATGTAACAAAATATGAAAACTGATTAGGGGTAGGCCAAGACCCATGAGTGCCCTGGGTAGGCTAATAATTGAGACATTTCAAACAAATATTCTGTAAATGTTTTGTTCAAATCCATTTAGAGGACAGGGTGGAGCAGGAGGAGGGGTCCAGCTGGAGGCAGCACAGTCTCTACTTCGCTGTCCTGAGCAGTTCAGATCCAGTCTTGAACTTTTATCCTTCACACAGGAAAACAAATGATCTGAGGTGAACAGGACTCACCTTTCTTAGAAGGCAGGCTGGCACTGGGCTAGGGCTCCGGGTCCTTGGATGGGTGAAGGCTCCCCTGTCACACCTATCCACACACCTGAAACAGCCTATTCAAAATATTCTTTCCAGGCACTCACAGTACTCTCCCTAAGAGGAACTATCAACAGTTTTCTTCATCTGGTTGTATTTTAAGGGCTGTTTTAGCATTTAGGCGACATCTTATTGCTTCTCATGCCCTAAGGGATCTGCCCAGCTGGCCACACCTCCAACCTGGCACTGCTCTGATCAACAATATGAACCGTAACGATCTTCTCAAGTCAGACGCAGGAAGCACAGTTCATACCCTGGGAACGCTGGGCGAGGGTTGGCAATATTTTGGGAGGAGGAAAACAAGTCTGACAGGGAAAGGAAGTGGCTGGGTGTGGTGAGGGAAATGACTTCCTCCTCTCTGTGTAAGGGGCAGAGAGGGTTCTGAAAGGGAAATGGTGCTATGCATGACCCCCATGTATCTTCAATGGATAGAATGCTAAGTCTTGTTGTGTATTAACCAGCTTAAACTAGAGAAGGAGTACCTCGGTGGGGCAAACAGGGAAAGAACTCAGCTGCTAACCAAAAGGTTGGAGGTCTGAGTCCACGCAGAAGTGCCTGGGAAGAAAGGCTTGGTGATCTACTTCTGAAAAATCAGCCATTGAAAACCCTATGGAGCATAGCTCTACTCTGATATACATGGGGTCACCATCAGTAGGAATCAACTTGACAACAACTAGTACTAATTTAACCAGAGGATCCACAATAATTTTTAAATAACTTTGTTTTTTGCCATGACCCCTTCATCTCTCTTATTTTCATAGATCGATCATTGTAATTACATACAAAGGAAGTTAAAAGTTATTCTAAACCATTACTGGTGCAAAATGAATTAATGAGTGGGGAGGAAGGAATAGACTTTATCGAGCGACATTTGTGGGTTTGTTTTTATCTAGAAACTCAGTGAAGAGAAAACTGTGTTAATACTTCGAATGTTTCTGAATAAGTCAAAAAAGAGGCAAGATTGTTATTGTAAAAGTATATTCGCTCATCATTTTGTGTCCTGCACCACATACCTAGAGCAGCATCTAAGGGGCATTTGTAGGGTCCCCATGCTCCTGTTAAGATAGCCACCCTTGCCTAGGACACCAGCAGTCCTAAGATTACAAACTTCCTGAGAGATCTGTGGTAGGCCTGCATGCTGCCTCTCCAGCGGTCACTCCCTTCCTCCTTGCTACCAGCATCCCACCTTTGCTCCAGCATCAGCGTGCACAGCCCCAGGGGAGAATCAGGTGGGTCTAAGCCAGTCAGAGAAACCTTATGTCCCTCGGACAGTGGTGATCGGGCTAAGACAATGTTTCTCCACTTGTCATTATCAGCACCCTAAGATGCCATTCTGGAGTCCCTGAGTGGCACAAATGGTTAAGTGTTCAACCACCAAACGTTGGTAGTTTGAATCCACCCAGAGGTACCTCTGAAGAAGGCCTGGTGATCTAATTCAGAAAAAAATCAGCCATTGAAAACCCTATGGAGCAAGTTCTACTCTGAAACACATGGGGTTGCCATGAGTCAGAATCAATTCAAAAGCAACTGTTTTTGTTGTTACTGTTTTGGTTTAAGGAGCCATTCTAGACATTTTTTTTTTTTTCTCCTAATTACCCACCCTCTTCAGTGAAATTTTAATACCACAGATATACCGTGTATGTGTTTATGTATTATATGGGTTTCTAGGCTTCATAAATAAAAACAGTACAATTTTTTCATCTCTCACAAGAGCCAACTTTTACCCCCTTGGGGGCAAATTGGCTCTCATTGAGAATGCACAGCAGAAGGCTATTGCAGCATTGTTTGTAACAGCAAAAGATTCAAAATAACTTACATACATGTCCATCAATCAGGGCTCATTAAATAAATTATGCTACGTTCAAGGAATATGGTTCTATACAGTCACACACACACACACACAAGAATGAGGATCAAAACCACAATGAGATACCACTTCACACTCACTAGCATGGCTATTATTAAAAAAAGGAAAATAATGAGTGTTGGTGAGGATGTGGAGCAACTGGAACCCTTGTGCATTGCTGGTTAAATATAAAATTGTGTGACCACTGTGAAAAACAGCTTGTCAGTTCTTCAAAAAGTTAAACATAGAATTGCCATATGATCCAGCAACTCCACTTCTAGGTATACACCCAAGAGAATTGAAAGCAGGGACCCAAACAGATACTTGTGTACCAATGTTCATAGCAGCGTTATTCACAATAGCGAAAAGGTGGACACAACCCAAGGGTCCATCAACAGATGAGTGGATAACCAAATGTGATATATCCATACAATAGAATATTATTCAACCATAAAAAGGAAGGAAGTTCTGATACATACTACCATAAGGATGAACCTTGAAAACATTATGCTTACTGAAATAAGCCAGACATAAAGTGACAAATATTGTATGATCCCACTTACATAAAATATCTTTAAGAGGCAAATTCATAGAGACAGAAAGTAAGTCAGACGTTACCAGGGACTGGGAGGCAGAGATAAGGAGAGTTACTGCTGAAGGGGTACCAAGTTTCTGTTTGGGATGATGAAAATGTTTTGGAGTGAAACCTGTGAGAGCCGGAACTCGATGGGACTCCCTTGTTTTTCCAGATCTTGGAAGTTTTCTGCCTTTCGCAGGGTGCAGTCTTAGTACTTTTCTATCACTATTAGTAGGAAATATTTGGGTTTTCCTTCTCTGATTGGTTCCACCTTACACAGCTTCCAGCTTTCACAGGTTTCATTGTTGATGGTGGTGATGGTTACACAAAATTGTAAATGTAATGAATGCCACTGAACTGTACACTTAAAAATTGTTAAAATGGCATATTTTGTTATGCATATTTTACCACAATAATTTTGTTTTAAAGAATGAGAAGTCTTTCTGTGTACTAATATGGAAAACCCCAAACCAAACCCATTGCTGTCAAGTCAATTCTGACTCATAGCGACTCTATAGGACAGAGTAGAGCTGCCCCACGGGAGCAGCCGAACACTTAACCACTACCCCACCAGGGCTCCCTAATATGAAAAGATCTCTTAAATGTACTAAGTGAAAAATGCAAGAAGCAGAACAATGTTTACAGAATGGTGCTGTTTTTGTAAAAACAGAGAGGAAGAATGGATATGCGTATTTGTATGCGCCTCAGTTATCACAGGAAGCATATATATAAAGCTTTAGTAGCACTTGGCAACTAACCAAAAGATTGGCAGTTCAAATCCACCCAGAGCCACCTTGAAAGAAAGGCCTGGTGATCTGCTTCCCAAAAATCACCCATTGAAAACCTATGGAGCACCTTTCTAGTCTGAAATACATGGGGTCAGCATGAGTCAGAATCAACTTGATGGCAACAGCTTTTTGCTTTTTCACGACATTGGTGTGCTCATAGGAAAGAGAACCAGGTGACAACTGGGCAACGATGAGAGAGGAAATTTTGACTGTATTTATGTCCTGTGATTGTGTTACATATTCAAACGGAAAATTAAAACTAAAAAGTCTGATTTAAAGTTAGCATACATGCTCTTTGGTGCATCTTCTGAAAACATTATTGTTAGCAAAATGAGTAGTGTCTGCCTTTACATCACCAACTGAAAGATTTTCTCATTAGTTGGGTTTAGGGATCTAATCAAATAGCAAATGACCTTTGCTTCCATTTTTCTATTTCTCCAACATTGTAGTAAGATTTTAGCATTGTGCATTTTTCCAGAACATCTCCACAGCTAGAAGAAAGCTCTGTGCTGAGCTCAAAATTGGAATTTCCCCAACTCCCTATTTTTATCTCTCTGTTCAAACACGCAGTTAATTCCCATGTAGCCATATGTTGATTATCCACAATGTTGTGGTTTATACAAGGATTTTTCACACCTCCCACTGTAACAGCTGTCCTTCAGAAAGTGCCCTTGCCTGATTTGGTGAATGTTCTGAGGCCAAAAATGTCCCCAAATGTTCCTGCCTTCAACGATTCATTTTCTAGGCATAGCAATCTGCAGAGCACGTTGACTTGCCGGTTCCTTTCCCTTTTTGGCCTCAAGATTGTCACCTTGGACAATACTCTACCCTGGACTAAAATCTTGGTTAAGTTCTTATCTAAATTTAGTCACCAGGGTGCCATTAATAAGCATTAAGTGAGTACTGACTATGGGCTTAGCACTGAAACCACTCTTGGCATAGATGAGTTTAAAAGTTGCTCTAAGGGCTTTTTGCTGATGGTTGACTTGTTGCAATAATCGTGGGCAAAAACCAAAAAAATCCACAAATAACTGCTGACATTCTTGTCATAGGGTGTGAATGCACTGTGCAAATTGTAGCATGTCCATAAATGTTAGCCCTCAACAGCTGGGAAATTATTGTGTTGGTATTGTTTTGTTACCACTACTTTATCAATATTTGATTCTTAAAAGTCTGAAAATATGATCTTCCTTCAAAAATAACTTAGTGCTGTCACTCTGGCTTTGGTGGAAGGGCCCAGACCTCCCTCTAGGCTATGTGGTCCAGCTAAGAGTGTGAATGCGATTTGCAGTTCTGTGTGTAAACTACAGGGATACGGCCTTCCTGTTGAGGTGTCAGGGTTGGTGGAGGTTGTGCTGGGCCAGGACTGTGAGGTTGGTAAGAGGTCCTAGGGGATGTGTAAGGCCTGTGAGATTGGAGGGGCAGCTGATCCTCTGAGGGGCTCTCTTAGGCGGTGGTGGACCCAGTCCTTCAGTTCACCTGCTGCAGCCGTGGTTGACAGCTGAAAGGGCTGTAATGTGAGACTCCAGTGCTAGGAGGCTGGGCTTCTAGTCAACCGACTTGAATGGGCACTGGTGTGAAGCTGTTTCACTTTCTTCACAAAGAGCTTCTTTTTGTCCTCACCTAACAGATCTTGCTGGTGCCCAGACCCTTAGATATTAGAAAATTGTAGTATAAGATTTGTTTTAATCCAATTTTTATCAAATTAGCTGTTGGTTTTCATTTTGCCCTTACAGAAAAATAGCTACTTGTACTCTTAGCAACTAGAAGTTTTCCACTCTTTTAACGTTTATGAAAACTTGTTTGAATTTCCAAATTGAAGCAGAATTAAATAAAATGCAGAATATTATATTTTAGATTTACTCTGGAAATAATGAAAAGGGCATTTATCATTAGGGTATGAAGTAAGCCTCAGAATCACACAAAGGAAAGCTGAAGAAGCAGATAATTCTAATGAACTAGGTAATTGAACCACCACCTGTCTGTTTGTCTTACTATGGTGGCTTGTGTGTTGCTATGATGCTGGAAGCTATGCCAGTGGTACTTCCAATACCAGCAGGGTCACTAATGGTGGACAGGTTTCAGCAGAACTTCCAAACTAAGACTAGGAAGAAAGGCCTGGCAATCTACTTCCGAAAATTAGCCAATGAAAACCTTATGGATCACAACAGAATACTGTCTGATATAGTGCTGGAAGATGAGTATCCTAGGTTGGAAGGCATTCAAAATACACAGTGGCCACAGCAATGGACTGGAGCATACCAACAACCTTGAAGATGGTACAGGACTGGTCAATGTTTTCTTCTGTTGTACATGAGGTCACTATGAGTGTGAGCCAACTCAATGGCAACAAACAAAAACAACAAAGTAATTGAAGTTGTTAGCCCAGCTGCTGGAGATGAAGCGGTGCTCCATGTGGCTCTATTAAGATTGAGCTCTCCAGGCTCACCCCTCAGCCAGGGGAGGGCAGGGCACTTGATTGGCAGCCTCACTAAGGCCACAAGGATTGGGGAAGGGAAAGAGAATCAGGTGCTGCAGCCCGAAGAAAGGGGAACGGACTCTGAGCAGGTAAAATCTGCAGATTCCATTACAAACACCCTATTTATTTTGTGCTATTCACTCTTTTTTTTCCTTTCATTTTTTAGGCTCAGCTATACTCATTCAAGTGCCCAGAATGTCTAGAGCCCTGAATGAAGGGTTCAAATCTCTTCCTTTAAGTAGCTGACAATCTAGCTGATAGACACATTGACTCAGCCACAAGTACACTTAAAATAGAGCTATAACCAAGTACAATTGAATACACTTCCCCAAAACTGACATAACTGAAGGAGAGCCTGCAACTAGGATCCGTTTGTAACTGTCCCTTTGATGGAGGTGGAAGAGTCTACCACAGTGGTTCCCAACTTTGCCCAGTATGCGTTTCCAATACCCTGCCCCCAACTCCGGCCTCTATTCAATAGTTGTCATAGTTTTATATCTTCAGTTAATGAACTATCCATTGCCACTGAGTCGATTCTGACTCTCAGAGACCCTATAGGACAGAGTAGAACTACGCCATAGGGTTTCCAAGGGCATAGGCTTTATAGAAGCAGACAGCCACATCTTTCTCCGGCAGAGCAGCTGATGGGTTCGAATTGTCCATCTTTCAGTTAGCAGCCCAGCACTTCACCACTGCACCACCAGGACTCCTTTGTTCATGAACTAAAAAAAAAAAAAACCAAACCTATTGCCGTCCAGTTGATTCCAACTCATAGCAACCCTATAGGGCAGAGTAGAACTGCCCCACAGGGTTTCCGAGGAGGGGCTGGTGGATTTGAACTGCCAACCTTTGGGTTAGCAGCCTTAGCTCTTAACCACCACACCACCAGGGCTCCTTTTGTTCATGAACTAAGCAAAAACCTAACCAAACCCATTGCTGTCGAGTCAATTCTGACTTACAGCGACCCTATAGGCCAGGGTAGAACTGCCTCGTAGGGTTTCCAAGGAGTGCCTGGCGAATTAAAATTGCCAGCCTTTCTGGTTAGTAGCTGAACTCTTAACCACTACGCCACCAGGGTTGTTCATGAACTAGGAAACGACAAATCCGTTTGTCAATCCATGCAATACTGACGATTTCCACCAGGGGTCCTCATTGCACAGGCTTTTAACCTCGGGTTTCTGGCAATTGGCTTCAGAAAAGTCACAGCCTTGACAATCCTGTAGAACAGTTCTACTCTGCACACATGGGGTTCCCATGAGTCAGAATTCACTGGGAGGCAACTAACAACAACACCATTTAGATTTGTTTGACTGTGACCTCCAATAATGAAGTCGCTTAACTTGTTTACGCTCTCCCTGTACCACTACTGTAAGGATGTTGTTGCTGTTGTTGTAAGGTGCCTTCGAGTCGGTTCCAACTCATAGCAACCCTATGTATAACAAAACAAAACACTGCCGGGTCCTGTGCCATCCTCACAATCGTTGCTATGCTTGAGCTCATTGTTGCAGCCCCTGTGTCAGCCCATCTCATTGAGGATCTTCCTCTTTTTCGTTGACCTTCCACTTTACCAAGCATGATGTCCTTCTCCAGGGACTGGTCCCTCCTGATATCATGTCCAAAGTACATAAGACGAAGTCTCACCATCCTCGCTTCTAAGGAGCATTCTGGCTGTACTTCTTCCAAGGCAGATTTGTTCGTTCTTCTGGCAGCCCATGGTATATCCAATATTCTTTGCCAACACCATAATTCAAAGGCATCAATTCTTCTTTGGTCTTCCTTATTCATTGTCCAGCTTTTTTTGCATGCATATGAGGGGACTGAAAAGACCACAGCTTGGGTCAGGCGCATCTTAGTCCTCAAAGTGATATATTTGCTTTTTAACACTTTAAAGAGGTTTGTTGCAACAGATTTGCCCAATGCAATACATCCTTTGATTTCTTGACAGCTGCTTCCCTGGGCTTTTGTTGATTGTGGATCCAAGTAAAATGAAATCCTTAACAACTTCAACTTCCTTCCATCTTCTTTTGATGCTACCTGGGTCATTCAATATTTTGCCCATAGAATCCTTCAAAATTGCAACTCGAGGCTTGAATTTTTTCTTCAGTTCTTTCAGCTTGAGAAATGCTGAGCACATTCTTCCCCTTTGGTTTCCTAACTCCAGGTCTTTGCACATGTCATTATAATACTTTACTTTGTCTTCTCTAGCTGCCCTTTGAAATCTTCTGTTCAGCTCTTTTACTTCATCATTTCTTTCATTCGCTTTAGCTACTACTCTACGTTCAAGAGCAAGTTTCTGAGTTTCTTCTGACATCCATTTTGGTCTTTTCTTTCTTTCCTATCTTTTCAATGACCTTTTACTTTCTTCACATATGATGTCTCTGATGTCAGTCCACAGCTCATCTGGTCTTCGGTCATCAGTGTTCAATGTGTCAAATCTATTCTTGAGATGGTCTCTAAATTCACTCAAGGTCATACTTTGGCTCTCATGGACTTGTTTTAATTTTCTTCAGCTTCAACTTAAACTTGCATATGAGCAATTGATAGTCTGTTCCTCAGTCGGCCCCTGGCCTTGTTGTGACTGATGATATTGAGATTCTCTATCATCTCTTTCCACAGATGTAGTTGATTTGATTCCTATGTGTTCCATCTGGTGAGGTCCATGTGTATGGTTGCCATTTATGTTGTTGAAAAAAGGTATTTCCAATAAATAGGTCACTGGTCTTGCAAAATTCTATCATGAGATCTCTGGCATCATTTCTCTCACCAAGGCCATATTTCCCAACTACTGCTCCTTCTTCTTTGTTTCTAACTTTTGCATTCCAATCACCCATAATTATCATTATGTCTTGATTGCATGTTTGATCAACTTCAGATGGCAGAAATTGGTAAAAATCTTCAATTTCTTCATCTTTGGCATTAGTTGTTGGTATGTAAATTTGAATAATAGTCATAGTAAGTGGTCTTCCTTGTAGGCATATGGATATTATCCTATTACTGACAGCATTGTACTTCAGGATAGATCTTGAAGTATTCTTTTTGACAGTAGATGCAATAACCTTCCTCTTTAATTTGTCATTCCTGGCATAGTAGACCACATGATTGTCCAATTCCAGATGGCCAATACCAGTCCACTTCAGCTCACTAATACCTAGGATATCTAATTTCAAGCATTCCATTTCATTTGTTGACAACTTCCAGTTTTCCTAGATTCATACTGCATCAGAAATAGTTGTTTCACAATTGTTTGTTCCTTGTCCCCCATAAACATCCTTCAAGTAAAATAAAAGGACCTGATCTGCTCTGTCCTATACTACTGTGGCTGCTGAACACTTGAAATATGGCTCATCCAAATTGAGATGTGCTTTAAACTGTAAAATTCATGCCAGTTTTCAATATTATAATCAATATAAAAATGATTAAGGAGACATTTTACATCTATTTTTATATTGGTTATATGTTGAGATAACATTTTAGATATATTGGATTAAATAAAATATATATTGAAATTAACGTGGCTACTAGAAAACTTAAAATTGTATATATGACTCATATTGTATTTTTATTAAGGAGTCCTAGTGGTGCAATGGTTAAGCTCTCTGCAGCTAACCAAAAGGTTGGTCGTTCGAACCCAGACAGGGGATCAGTGGTAGGAAGACGTAGTAAGTGCTCCCATAAAAAATACAGCTGAGAAAACCCTATGAGGCAGTTCTACTCTGTCACATGGGGTCACTAGTAGTTGAAATTGACTCAATGGTACCTAATTACAGCAACATATTCATATTTTTATTGGACAGTCAGTACTGGTCTCAACTACGTAGTTTTAAAATTTCCATCTCGCTTTAAAGTTCCATGATTAAAACAGAACAGTTATGAAGGAGAAAAGAAGTTACATGGAGGCCTTTGACTCAAATATTTCACTCCTTGGACACTATCTGACAGAAACCCACACACATGGGCACCCACACAAAATATATATGTTTGTAGTATTGTTTATAGCAGGAAGAAAAAAGCTGAAAACAACCTACATGTCCAGCAAAAGGAGATTGGTTAATAAATGATACTACATCCTTATATCAGTGCATATACCAAACCCGTTACTGTCAAGTTAATTCTGACTCATAGCGACCTTATAGGACAAAGCAGAACTGCCCCATAGGGTTTCCAAGGAGCGGCTGGTGGATTTGAACTGCCAACCTTTTGGTTAGCAGCCCTATCTCTTAACCACTGCGCTACCAGGGCTCCTTCTATCAGTATGTGTGCACCTATTAAAAAGGTAAGAGATTTCCATACAAATCACAGGAGGCACTTACTAAAATTCTCCAGACCCCTCCCATAGAGATTTCTATACAGGAGTACTGGGGTGAGACTGGTAATCTCCATGCTTAAGAAGTGCCCTCAGAAGATTCTTATTTCAGGACAAGTTTGAGACACACTACAATAATTTATAAGTATATATAGTAATATGGAAAAGATATCTAAGATAATGCTCAGAGTAACATTATATGATGCATTTTTATATATAAAACAGGATGTATATATACATATGTTAAAAAAATAAAACCAGTTGCTGTGGAGTTGATTCCAATTCATGGTGACCCCATGTGTGTCAGAGTACATCTGTTTTCCATAAGGTTTTCAATGGCTGTTTTTTCAGAAGTAGATCGCCAGGCCTTTCTTCCGAGGTATCTCTGCATGGACTCAAACCTCCAACCTTTTGGTTAGCAGCTGAGTGTTCTAAATGTTTGTACCACTCAGGGATTCCTGTATGGATATGTGTGTGTAGAAATATACATATTTATTCATAGAAAATGTTTGGAAGGCTCTGAGCCTAACTGCTAAGTATGATTGTTTCTAGGAAGTGTGAAGGGAGGAGGAGATGGACTTTGCATTTTTTACTTGCTTACTTCAACGTTTGTTTGTTTGTG
>NW_004444142.1:2723356-2724405 GCF_000243295.1 Trichechus manatus latirostris
CCCCTGTCAGGGACTGTAAATTTGAAAAGAGGCTTTGATTCTGTAGGAAGGTGCTGTGGGGTTGGGAGAGAGACAGATGCCAGCCATACCTAGAAGCAGAATCTTTGATGTGGTGAAAAAATGTGAAATTGTTCACTACAGATGATCGGGTAAGCAAGGTAAGCACCGTGTTTACCTTGCCTATTGGATAATCCATCCCTGCCCACCAGCATTGAATGTCTTCCCTCTCTAGGGCTCAGACATGGGGAATGGAAAGTCTATGGCTCAATCCAGACTGTCTCTGATTCCAGAGTTGTTTTTCCTGTTGAAATCATGTGATTGCTCCATCGTTTGGAAAAGAAAAACAATAAAAGGGTGTAGATTCTCGTAATTGCCATGGAAGCTGCAAATGTGCAGAGTTCCTGTGCCAGCTGGAGAGGAGAAGGGTTTGAAAAAGTGGGTTTGCCAAATCTCCGCCTACCTAAACTTCAGGATTGCAGATTAATCCCAGACTGCCAGCCTGGGAAGCTGTGTGAAGGCGGTCTGCGAAGATGTGGGGAGTGATATGCTGATAAGGACAAGCAGTGGGAGGCATTAAACCACGCTGAGCTTTCAAGGATAGCACAGCTTCGCCCAATAATGGGACTTTTAAAGCCCTCTTCGTTCATTTAGCAAACATTAATTAAGCATATTCTAAGTGCCAGGTATTGCACTGACATTAACTCATTTCATCATCAAAACCACGCTTGGAGACCGGTATGACCCTCATTTAGTGGGTGAGGAAACAGGCTCAAAAATGTGTAGTCTTAAGGTTAAACAGCTATTGAATGTCAGACTTGGGATGCAAACCCAAGTTGTCCTGGGTCCACGGCTCACTCTGGTTCACTGCCTCTTCCCAGTCCCATAGGATATGGCCTTGGGGGCTGGAGCTCTTTCTAGTTAGAGACTAGACTGTGTGTTATTCTTTGTGTTTTTTGTCCTAGTGTTGAGAGACATTGTCTTAGTCATCTAGTGCTGCTGTAAGAGAAATACCACAAGCGGATGGCTTTAACAAAGAGAAATTTATTCTC
>NW_004444142.1:2726545-2727795 GCF_000243295.1 Trichechus manatus latirostris
ACCCTGAAGGACAGAGTAGAACTGCCCCATAGGGTTTCCAAGGAGGGCCTGGTGGATTCGAATTGCTGACCTTTTGATTGCTAGCCATAGCTCTTAACCACTATGCCACCAGGATTTCCAAAATGATGATAATAATGACTATTACTGAGTACTTACTATGTGCCTCATAGCACAATGCTAAGTGCTTTACATTTATCTCCTCATTTAAAGCTCACCAAAACCCTGATTCGGGTGTATTATTATCCCCCACTTTAAACAGATGGAAATGGGGTCAGACTTGACCCAGGATAACGCAAGTATAAGGTGGCAGAGCTGGGTGTCAATATCAGGTCATCTGAAGTGAGAGTTTCCCTTCCAACAACTCTCCCATGGTACCTCTCCATCTTGGGCAAGGCATTTAAATTTCCTTTTCCTTGGTTTTCTCAATCCTTCAAATGTGTCTAGTAAAAACAACTACTATCTGTGTACAATTGTGTCAATTACAAGGATTCTGAGGTACATAATCTCACAGCAGCCCTGTCAAGGTAAACAGGGTAGGAATTATGAACCCTACCTGTCTCCTCCCGTTTTACCAAAAGGTCACAAAAGTTAGTGACTTGCCCAAGGCCTTGTGACTGATAAGTGTCTACATTAGAATTTTTTAACTTTGAAAAGCTAAAAATCACCTTGCCAATAGACTACATCATATAAGGTTGTGGTGGGGGGTTGGCTGACCACCCAAAAGCCTTTCGTAGCCCTTTCTCCCCTTGCTCAGGCTGGCTGAGTTAGCTCGTTCTTGCCGATGTTTGTGGTCTCCTCTCCCCAGGCACATGGCTCAACTGCATTTTCTAGCCTCCCTGGCAGTTGGTGTGGCCATGTGATGGGGTTCTGACCAATGGAATGTGGAGGAAGTGACATGCACCACTTCCGGCCTGGCTCATAAATCCTTCTTTGCACAATCCTCACTTCCTTTCCACATCTGATGGCTCAAGGGCCACTGACTCTGAGCTCTAAGGATCTAGAGGAGGCAGAGCCACAAGACAGAAGGAGCCTGGCTTCCTGAATGACTGCATGGAGCAATGCCTGACACCCCACCCCTCACCTCAAACATGACCTTCTCTGGACTGGGACAAAAATGAGAAAATACTTTTTTGTATGTCAAATCACTGAGATTTTGTTATTTATCTTTTGTTGTTGTTGTTGTTATTTAAGTTTTATTGTGTTAAGTCTAAAATAATGTTATTTACATTATCTAAAGGAACCTGGCTGGC
>NW_004444142.1:2731516-2736559 GCF_000243295.1 Trichechus manatus latirostris
TAACAAATGGAGTGGAGAATCTCTACCTTGCTTGCTTCTGTTTCTGTCTGCATCTTAAACCAGAGAAAGAGTGACTCCAATTTTCTGCTCCTGTTAGGAAATTCTCAGAGAATCTGATTGGTCCGCCTTGGTTCAGGTGCCCACATGTAGACTAATCAACTGTGATCAGGATATAGAATCAGTCCCTGCTAGATATACGTGGTTAAAGGCATTGAAGGAAGATCCCCCAGAAGAAGGAGGCAGGTGCTTCTAGAAGAAGTGCTGTTGTCATTGTTATGTGTACATGGCACTGGGCAGATGAAATATAAACAAGCAGTGAAGGGCACTGGAAGATGATCAGTGGGGGGACAGTCAGGGAACAGCATACCAAGTAGAGGGAACAGCATATTCAAAAGCACAGAGGCATGAGAAGACATGGTATAGTCTAGAAACTACAAATAGTTCAATATTAGTGGAATATAAAGTTAAAGAGGAGAATGACAAAAGTTGAGAATAGAGAGGGAGGCTAGGCATAATCAAGGAGGATCATGTATTCCATGGTAAAGAACTAAGATCTTACTCCTTAGGTAATGAGGAGCCATTGAAGGATTTTGAGGAGAGATCATTCTGACAACAGTGGGTGGGATGCATCAGAACCCTGTTTAAGATAGAGCGTGATACCCAGGATGAGCTGATTTTACTTAGTGCTGGGGCTGGTTTTAAGAGGTACATAAAGGAAACAATGAATATCATTGACTCATACAGTGAAAGAGTTATTCTTTTTCAATTATCTTTCAGTCTGTTTGATCAAGTCAAGGAGAAATGATCAGTTTAGTGCCAATATGTTTTTAAACCCATTGTCATCAAGTTGATTCTGACTCATAGCAACACTATATGACAGAGTAGAACCGCTCTGTAGGGTTTCCAAGGCTATAACCTTTTATGGTAGCAGACTGCCCCATCTTTCTCCTGTGGAGTGGCTGGTGGGTACCAACCTCCAACCTTTCAGTTAGAAGCCGACCGCTTAACCACTGGCCTCTCTAAGGCTTGCGAATCTTCCTTATTATCAAAGAGCAGAGCCTCAAACTTAGAACCTTCTGCAGCCAACAATATCCAGCTAAGATTAAATAACATTGTTTTATTTTCATTTGCTTGCTTTTGTAGTTAGCGCTCTACTTATGGCAAGTGATATTGGTTTTTCATTGATGATAATCATACAAACGTTCTTTTTCAACAAAGTTGAGCAAAATGAGAGTCAATTTAAAGGAACAATTAAGAATGTGACAGTACAAATGATACATGGATATGGCAAGAATGGTGACAGTGGGACACCTTGGGGTACACTGGATTAGTAGAAAATAAATTAAACACAAGAGACCAGAAGAAGGATGTTACAATAGTCAGGTGGGAGATGCCTTTAGAGTGTAAAGCCTAACGTTTATTTTGTTTTCCTCTCAGGAATAAGCCTTTAACGCAATAAGAGTGAATGTCCAGTTAGAGCCTTAGTCAGCAATGCAAAAACATTGTCACTGATGTTGAGCTGATGTGAATACATTCTTTCAAACATTAGCTCACGAAACTTCTCCTGACACACCACCTCAAGTCCAATATTTGAGGGAAGATGGTATAAATGAATTACATAAAATAATAATAAACCACTTACTCATCCCTCAAGTTCCTTCAGCTCAAATGTCACTTCCTCTGAGAAGCCTTTCCAGATTTGTCCATGTCAGCTCAGCTGCTCTTTGCCCTTTGCTTTCAGTGAGCCTTCACACACATCTCCCCATCAAAGCAAAGCTCTTGTTGAATGATTTCTCAGTTTGCCTCCTCACCAGGCTCTACGCTACCCAGTAACCCTGTTTTTCATTCTTTCTATCCATAGTAGTCAGTACTGTTCTGGCACAAAATAGACAGGAGCTCAATAAATACTTGTGCAACAAATAAGTCTTGCTGTTGGGATGTCATATTACAGGAAAACACTATACCATCAATTTCAAGTTCACTGAAAGTTCATAGAAGCAAATGATCAGCAAAAACTGGGAGATATATTGAAGGCGTTCAGGATATTACAAGGCTTGAGTTGGAAATAGGAAATCTAAATAAAGATTCTTCAACACACCACCTCAGCATCTTGATAGCAACATTTCCCACTTCAAAGTGTGTGCACGCGTGCATGTGTGTATCGGAGGGAAAGAAGGAAGGAACCAGGTCCTTGAAGGGTTTTCTCTTGCCTCTTCTTCCTCTCACCCTTCACAAAAACACCCCTTTGGAATTTGACTGACATTGTCTACAATCTCTCGCATTCCCATATGCCCACCATCCCACATAGTGCCCAGCCCATAAACATTTGAGGAATGGAAACACCTTTGACAAAACAAAACCCTGGACTGAATGAAGTTCACTGAGAGTTCATGGAAGGGAGGAAGGTGGAAGCAGTGAGAACTTACTGATTTCTAGTGGCTATAGGCTTGAGCTGGGTGTGGAACTTAAAGACATAGACTCCTCCAGACCCACAACCTCCAGAGTTCTTTCCAAATTGCCAGTTAAGATGGCTTTAGTCTTTGAAACAATCTGAAGCTGCAGTGCGAGTATGGTAGCCACTAGCCACATGTGGCTATCTAAATTTAAATAAGATTAAAAAGTCAGTGCCTCAGTTGCACTAACCACATTTTGAGTGTCCAGTGGCCACATGTTGTTAGTGGCTTCTGTATTAAACAGTTCAGATGAAGAACATTTCCATCATCACAGAAAGTTCAATCGGACAAGAAGATCTAAGGAGTAAATGCCCTCTGGGTTACTGAAGGGAGGAGCAGGAGGAGGAGACAACTTTTAACTGCCTTTCAAGGACTTTTCTATTCCTCCATCCTTTAGCTCCTACCCTTTAGAATCTGACATTTTCCTCCCTGACAGTCTCCATACTCTCAGAATACATCCTGGGTACATTTTTGTTTGTTTTTATAATTCAGTGGGTGTTAGTATATTTACAAAGTTGTGCAAACATCAACACTTTCTAATTCCAGAACATTTTCATATTCCCTCAAAAGAAACCTATACTTATTAGCAGTCATTCCTCCTCTTCCCTCCCCCTAGCTCCACCAAAAAAACTCAAATCTGTTGCCGTCAAGAGTTGATAGCAACCCTATAGGACAGAGCAGAACTGCCCCTCAGGGTTTCCAAGGCTATAATCATTACGGAAGCAGATTACCACATCTTTCTCCCAAAGGGCTGCTTGTGGGTTCGAACTGCAGACCTTTTGGTTAGCAGCTGAGCACTTAACCACTAGGCCATGAGGGGTCCTTCCCCTAGCTCTTGGCAACCACTAGTTTACTTTCTGTCTCTATGGATGTGCCTATTCTGGACATTGTATATAAATGGAATCATATAATATGTGGCCTTTCGTCTCTGGCTTTTTTCACTTAGCATAATGTTTTCAAGGTTAATCCTTTTTGTTGTAGCATGAATAAGTACTTTATTCCTTTTTATGATTGCATAATGCTCCATTGTATGGCTATACCACCTTTTGTGGATCTGTTCATCAGTTGATGGACATTTGAATTGTTTCCACTCTTTGGCTATTATGAATAAGACTGCTGTGAACCTCATGTACACATTTTTGTGTGGACGTATGTTTTCAATTCTCTTGAGTATATACCTAAGTGTGGAACTACTGGCTCATGTGGTAACTCTATGTCTAACGTTTTTGGGCGTTGGCAACTGTTTTCCAAAATGGCTACACCATTTCATCGTATGTACATTTAAGAAAAAGGTTATTTTTTTCTTTACTTGACTTATAGAAACTACTTATCCGTTGTTGGATTGGGTAGCTGACGACTTTGACTCATTCCAAGGTCCAATCAGCCTGGAACTGGAGGATGTTCTGTTGAAGACCCTGAAGGATAAGTGTGAAACCCCAGTCTCCCTCATGCCACCCCATTAGACTGTCATGGATTTTAGTCAGTCAGTTCATGTTTATTGAGGTACTCCTTTTATAAGTGGTGGAACAAATGTCTGGTGACACCCTGATATATAGTGATTGTTTTTATTCTTTAGTAATGCCCTGTGCAGGCTGAAGACTAAAAGACTATAGGTTAAGAAATGGAAAATGGGAACTATTTGAATTTCTGACACTCCCTCTCTGTCCTAACTTGTGCCTCCCCACCGTGGTGTGAATGCTGGTATGTATGTCTTTCAGATGCAGAACTGATGCCACTTGTCCATACATTTCACGAGACCTTATGGACATTTTTCTGACAGTCCTTCCCTGTATTTTTGAGTTAATATAGGCAAAGCTCTCGCAACAATGCCTGGCAAATAATATGCACCACACAAATGCTAGGATTATTATTATTATTCAGCCTCATCTCCCTAGCTAGATATTTTTAAGTTCCTTGTAAATGAAGATCTCTCCATCTTTCCCCCCCTCATCCCCCTAAAATTCTGTTGATGTGAACTGGACTTGGGACAAGCCACTTCCCCTTTGCTGGTTCAGGTTGGACCACATAGAGATTATGTGTGTACTCCAACCTCAACCCGCAAACACTATTGGGCGCCCGGTGTTTTACAAGCCATTGCTCTGAGCCCTACACCCTTTATATAAAAGGAAAGTATCAAAGTGAACACTGAGTCAGAATCCCACGTTGGAGTGAGGCCGGGGGAACAAGAATTGCCGCGCCTCGGAGGCCCCACAGACCAGCCCACGCGAGGTTTGTGGATGGAAGTTCAAGGCGGTCCTCACTCCCTGCCATCCCTGTATTACTCTCAGTGACCCTCTCTGCTGCGCCCCGAGGAGGCAGGATCCCTATTTCAGCATCCGGATCAGATCTCGGAACCCACTGGCGGTGGGAACCGAGGCGGTGGCGCGAGAGGGGAGGGGAACGGGTCTCGGCGGCGCCCCGCCCATCCCACCGCCCCGGCTTCCCGGCCGCCCAATCAGGGCGCGGCTCGGGCGCTCGCTGAGGCCAATCAGGAGCGGCGGGAGCTGCGCCGGGAGCCGGCGGGCGCGGAGCGAGCTCGGGAGTCGGAGCCCGTGGCGGCGTTGTGGCCGGGAGGGACCGCGGGGAGAGC
>NW_004444142.1:2736733-2743986 GCF_000243295.1 Trichechus manatus latirostris
CGCAGGTGGAGCGGGCGAGGGGCGGCTGGCTGCGAGGTCCTAGCGCCGCGGTGCTGCCCCCGCGCCCGGAGGGCACCGCGCGCCCCTGGCGCCAGCACCCCTGCCTGGCGTAGAGACTCGGCTCTGCGCGCCATTTCAGCAATCTTTGGGCGCCCCATAGTTGGGGAGGGGGGATGAGGGGAGTCTGCCTAAGGCGGGGGAACGAGATGCCTGCGACGCGCTCCTCCCCAAGACACTTCTTGCCAATAGTGTGTTCCCCCGAGGCCCTAGGTGCCAGGATGTCTTCACTGGCCCGAGTGGGAAAGCGACAACAGGTGTCCCTGAGGACAGTCGGTGTCTTTTCCCCCTACCCGTGCAATCCCGGCCTTGGCGCTCCGCCCCGCTTCAGGGGTGTCCGGAGACGGAACCCCAGCCTGGCCTCCCAGGCGCTCTGCCCGCTGGACAGCGCTCAGAGGCGGCCAGACCCGGGGCTTCGGATGGCGTCTCTTCCGAGGGTTGCCAAGCAATTTGCTGGACACCCGCTTCTCGCTGGGATGAAGAGAGCTGAAGATGAGACTGTATGTATGTGGCGGGGAGGGGGGGTGTCTGTGTGCGTTGGTGCAGCCCCTACTGAAGGGAGCTGCCGGAGGGCTGTGAGTAAATTATTAACTGTGGTCTTGTGCAGCTACTGGTCTTTGCGTGCCTGCCTCTCCCTCTCCTGTCCTCCCACACACTCCCTGGACAATGTTCTGTGTCCTGTTCTCCACTCTTCTGCGAGGAAAAAACAGGGGCTACCCCATTTTTTCAGACTCTACATTGTAGAGGAAGTGCTTTACACTAGGGGAGGGAAGTGTTTAAAAAGCGTTCTGTTTTACTGTTCCTAGAACAAATGGATGAAAAAAATAAATAAAAGCAAGCGATAGTATCTTATCTCTTTAGCTCTCCATAATCCTCCACCCCGTCTGCTTTAAACTGAGTTGCAGGATTCCCCCCCCCCCATTCTGAGTGTGTGCACTTCTGCTGAAGTGATGGTGTTTCCCTTGGGATCTGTCTGTGAGTTAAGGTTGTGAGCTTTGGCTTTGGAAAGCAAGTGCCTGGATTCAAACCCCAGCCCTGCCTGCTCCCAGGTGTGTAACCTTAGGCAGCTCTTTCATCCTCTCTGTGTCTCACTCTCCTCAACTGTAAGATGGTGGTAATAATTGGTCCTGCCTGATAGCATGGTTTTGAGGATTAAATGAGCCAGTGCCTGAAAAACACAGAACACAGCGCTAAGTGCTCAATAAATGTTGGCTCTTACTATGCGCTATACAGGGAAGCTTTACTCTGAGCGCATAGTCTTTTAAAGAGTAAATCACGTGTGTCCAAACTGGTCCAGTGACCATTTGGAGCCCCGAACAGCTTTCTACACTTGAAAAAAAAAAAAAATGCCGTTGTTGTTACTGATAATGTTTAAAAGTAATATAGCCTTTGGGGGAAAAACTGCACCATTGGAATGGTGAGAGAGATAAATGGATTCCAACTAGTAACTGAGAAAAGCTTTGTAACCCTTGAAAAAATTGGTGTGAATGTTTTGTGAGAGGAGTATCATGGGACTTTGTTGAGCCCTGATCTTTCATTAGCATGGCCACTTTGAGCAAGGAGTGGATATTTGAAGGTTCTTATACTTTCTAAAAAACCAAAAACCAAACCCATGGCCGTTGAGTTGATTCTGACTCATAGCAACCCCGTAGGGCAGAGTAGAACTGCCCCGTAGGGTTTCCAAGACTGTAGTCTTTTATGGAAGCAGGCTGCCACATTTCTTCCACTGAAGGGATGATGGGTTCAAACCACCAACTTTTTGGTTAGCAGTCCAGTGCTTAACCAATGTGCCACCAGGGCTCCTTCTTTATACTTTCTACTCCTCAAACAAATAAAAGCTTTTAGAAAATGAGAGAAAGAAAAACAAAGAAACCCAACCACCACAACAAAATGCCAGCAGCTCATAGAAACCTGAAATCCCAGTTGCCACCTCGGGCGTTTGCTCCTGTGTCTAACTGGGTGATCTGACTCACTTCTCTGGCACTGTCACTGTCACTTTCTTTTCCTTTTTTTAATTTGAAGAATTGAATAAGCATCCCTACCCCATTCATTTTTCTTTTTGAAACCTAAAATGTCAACATACAGCACACTTGCTTGGAGTTCTGAACCCTCTGCTACTTGCCTCCTACCCTGAGACAACCCCAAAGGGACCTTCCCAAAGGTCTGTCCTTTAGAGCGATGTCAGCAAGCATCTGCCTGTCTTAATATACCACAATGCCCCCATAGCCTGGGACTTGGAGAAAGAGCAGACAAATTGCCTCAGTTCTCTTACGGTTTACAGTGCCTTTGCCAGGGGCCTTAACATAAATACACCCACACAGAAAAAGTGATTATCTTCTCAGGGGGTAAGAAGCCCAGTTCCAGATGCAGATTCTTCAAAGCAAAGTATGCTGTTGGCCAAGATGAGTCATATGGCCAAGTCTGATGTCCAAAGTAGGAAGCCGCTGCAGCCAGAGGGCATGGCCGAGTAGGAGGAAAAGTGCAGAAGGAGACAAGGCCAGAGAAGTGACCCAGAGGAGAATGATGAAGGGCCCTGGGTTTGTGTGCCAGGGGTCTGGGACCTTATCCCACAGGCAGAGAGCAGCCACTGAAGGATCTGAGGCAAAGATCCAACAAGGTGAGATTTTCAGGCCAAGCACACATCTCTAGGGGCAGTGTGGAGAAAAGAATGAAGTAGGTAAGGCTAAAGGCAAGAGAGGATGAGGGCCTGTACTAGGACAGTGTCCTCAAGTCGTGTAACTTGAAATTCCACTGTTAGAAATTGATTTGTTTGGCACTCGAAAGGCTTTTCTTCCCAAGTCCTCTCCTAGAATGCATACATACTCTCTTGTCTTAAAGTCGTTATTTTATAATGCCATCAAAAGCAACGGTTCTCAAACATTACCTGGAGGACTTGTGAAAACAGATTTGTGGCCCCACACCCAGAGCTTCTGAATCAGTACGCCTGGGGTGGGGCCTGAGAATTAGCATTTCTGATGTGTTCTCAGGTGATGCTGATGCTGCTGGTCTGGGGGCCACACTTTGAGAATCAGTAAACTAAAGGGAAGTTAAGATGTGGTTGAGGGCTGAACGGAAGGAGGAGAAGGTCTGGGGGGTCCCAGGGAAGCATTCTCCATGTGGCAGTTTTGCTGAAGGCTGACCATGAGCAGTAGAGTCTGTAAGAGTGACTGGGATTCTGGATTGATACTAAATTGCAGATGCAGTTAGCATTAGTGAGGAAATAAAAAAAAGCTCAAATTCAGAGAAGTAAGAAGCATACAAGTACTGCCTTGTCCCCTCCCTTTGTAATTCTGCACAGACTCCCCATCCTGTCTTTGAGCACACGCCCTTTTGTCTGGCTCAAGACCTCTCACTCAACCCTGTCAACATATTCCGATCCCGATCCATCACACTTCTTGTTGTTCCTGCTTCAGTTTCTTTTGGAGCTGGGTTTGCCCACTGGGCGGACATTTGGATGAATTTTAACATAGCCAGACCAAGAAATTGCTCGCTTCATTGAGGTCACCTTCATGAAAAAGCATCTGTACCATGTGGTCATGCTAGTTGTGATTGACCTCCCTCAACATAAATAACCCCCTGAGAACCCAAAATCATCCAGGGTTTGGCTTATACTAATGGGTGGAGCAAGTCATAGCAATTCCCTTAACTGTGACTCACCACTCCTGTAATGACAGAGCGTCCTAAAAATGGACGTTAAGAAGAAAATATGTTGGTTTGGTACAGCATGACACAAGAAATAAAACACAGTGAAGGTTTGTTTTCTTTTTACTTTATTTTTCTCAATCCTGGATATGGCCAAAGTTTAAACTCTGTGGGGGGTCCAGATAATCCGTGGTATGCCTGGCTAACAGACAGCATTTGAATGCATGAAATATTTTCAGAGTCATATTTTGAGTGCTGGCTAGCAGGTTATAATATTTGTTTCAAAGCAGAGAGAGTGGAAAATACTAGAATGTTTATGCATATTAAATTTGTATAAAATAAGAAACATCAAGTGGACCCTTGCTATAAAATGAAATGAGTGAGCTTTGAAAAGACCCTTCTTCTAATGAAAACTTGACAGAAACAAATGCCCACACTTTTAGGGTGTGCTTTTTGAGACAGAAGAATTTCCCAGGATTCTTGCACCTTCAGAGGTAGAGGAGAAAGCTGGGAAGCATAACCTCTCTCCAGGAGGCCCGAGGCCGACTCAGGGTTGTCTGTCTCTGTTTCCTGGTGATTTTGGAAAGTGATTCATTTTCCTTTCTCCTGCAGACTTGGCATCAGTGCTACCTCCCATTGGTCAGTGCCACAGTCAACTTCAGCAGTTCCTTCGATCTTAGGTTTCTAGGAAACTTGGCCTAAGTTTTCAAAGGATGCAGCAAGCAAAACCTTAGACATAAGAGTAAGAGCCATTAAGGGAAAGGACACTTAAAGTAGCCAGGAGGGGTTTAAAACCCTGAACACATTCACTGGGAGGTGTTAACTATCCCTCTTGGTGCATTTATCTAGGAATTTGGTATTTAAGAAATGCAAGTCTCAAATTGCTAGATAAATGCTATCCTCTCTGTATGTTTATATTGGATAAGTGCTATCATATATATATATGTATTTGGAGCCTTGTTAGTGCAGTAGTTAAGAGCTTGGCTGCTCACCCAAAGATTGATAGTTTGAATCCACCAGTCACTCCTTGCAAACCCTATGGGGCAGCTCTGCTTTGTCCTATAGGGTTGCTATGAGTTGGAAGTGACTCAATGGCAACAGGTTTTATATATATATGTATATATATATTTCCATCCCCAGCAACCTCAGGAGGTAAGTTTCTAAGGCTACTGCTGGCTTTCTGAGATGGTATAACTAAGAAAGAAATAGTTGGCCAAAACTGTATAGACAAATAATGGACTAGCAGGATTGAAAATTCAAGGGTCCCTTGAATTTTTAGTTTATGTGTACTAAACCAGGTGGCCCCATGCTAGCCTGGACCTGTGCCTTGTGCTGGCCTCACTAACTGGCCAGGGATGGTGAATGTTCTTTTTAAGTTTCAGTCACGGTGAGGAGTGTGAAGCTACTTTGCAGACTAATGTCCCAGTAAGACCTTTGGAAGGTGGCTTCATGTGAATGGCATCGAGCATCTTTTGGGTGAAGAGCTCTGAGGAAGGCGTCGTGAGAAATTCAGGCAAGTGTGGTTAGTGCTCAGTCCCTCACGCAGCCCCTAAACATAATGTTTATGCGAAAATCAGTAATAGTTAAACAATAACAGTAAGCAAGTAATCAAAGGGGGCACTGAGTGCTGTGAATTCAGAGAAGGAGGGTCTTTCTGAGGCTATGCTGGTCTGGGGAGGCTCATGGAGGAGCAGTTGTACTAGATGGGAGGGAGAAATAGGATTTAGGGAGGTGGGAGCACCAGTTTGCTGGGATATAAATCTACCACTGTGGCTCTGATGGTGAGCACAGGCCTGTTTCAGGGGTCAAGCAGGCGAGGGGAAGGGAAGTCTGAACCAAGATGACTTCTTAAAGTTTTATTTTCTTGACTGCGACTGGCCGTCTAATCCCACTGTCCTGACATCTTTTATTACCTCCTGACCATGAAGCCGTTCAATGACTTAGTAGTAAATGAGTAACACTGGACTCTGATCTGACCTTCTTAACATGTTCATTTTATTATCAATAGGAAAGCATTTTGAAGCTAAGGATGTCAAACCTCTTTATAAATAAAATCTAATCGTATCATGAAGTCTCAAATTGGCAGGCACTGGGTCTCTCTTCATTTCCAGCGTGACTCACAAAGGTCAAGTGCCTTGTTTGAAGTCATGCAGCAATTCCCTGGCACCTCTGTGTTAACTGACCCCAAGTCTCCGGACATTTGGTGGTATCCAGCTTAAGTTGCCTTGCGGATCTCCACAGGGATGGTGACACTAAGAACGCGGGGCCCCTGTCATTGGTAGGATTTCCCCAGCTAGTATTATACCACATGGAGGCCCCAAACTGTAACCCCAGAAAGTCCTCGGTAATTTTAATTTGGGGATGAAATAATTACACCCTTCTCTTCAGGCTTAACCCTGGCTCTCATTAACAGAAGGTACCATTTCAGTGTTGTGGGTCTGTGCAAACAAGCCATTTGAATGAAATGACATTCTCAGCATTTTTCATGCCAAGTGCCAGCCAGCAGAGCAGGATTATCAGTGGCTTTCAGTCTGCCTGAACTTTGAAGTGAGACACCAGACCCTTACCAGCTTGATAGAATCACTCCATTGGCTGCCTTTTGAAGTTAGCTAATTGCTTTAAAAAAAAAGAAAAGTGAGATGCTTTAAATGAAAACAGATTTCATTTCTCTGTTTGCTTTAGAAACTTAGTATATTTGTCTGGCTTTCCTGACTGAAACTTTTAAAAGAGAAGAATTATAACACCATAGTTAAGTGGATAAAGCTGGAATGATCCTTATTGATTCAGTAATACATTGTTTAAATGCTGTCTAGTGTGTGAACCCAAAGCTGCCAAAAATATAGTTTTCATAAGATAAGAAAATTCATAAAACATAAAAATTCATAACATACAGGTTTTTTTCCCCTGTATCACCTCTTGTCCTCACATTTCCCTTCCGAACAGTTGAAGGGGTGAAAAATGTTTATGATTATCAGAATCATTATCAATAGCTATCATTCATTGAATTTTACTATGCACTATGCTAAGCCGTTTCCAGCACATTATCTCATTTAATTTCTACTTTAACTCTGTGAAGTCAGGAGTAGGATTATCTCCATTCTACAGGTGAGACAAACAGAGCTGGGGGTGAAGTTCTCACCTCTTAATCCTTAGCTCAGAAGCTGTGGTCACTAGGAAACAAAAGGAAAAGTGCTCTAAAGAGGAGTTAACAGTGGCTGTCCTTCCACGCTGGCCATGTCCACAGGGATCCTGGTAGGAGGACAACTGTCCTTGTCTTTGGCTGTCACCTCACCCTATTGGCATGGCAGCTGGAGCATACTTTCTTCTCTTCTTTCCCTATCTCTCCTTCCTTAATACTTTTGTATTAAAGCAACATTATTGGAGAGTGGGACCTATGTGAATAAATACAGCTTGTCTCTAAGTCACTCACCCATCAGCCTTATTGGCACAGGCGGGCTGTGCATCTGCAGCAGCTTGGCCTCCTGTTTGCTGACAGTGCCTCCAACTGCACAATCCACTGCACTCGGTAGCCCTGGAGCTCATATGCTTGGCTG
>NW_004444142.1:2744467-2752679 GCF_000243295.1 Trichechus manatus latirostris
TCATGAATGGAACATGGCAAAGTGGTTAAGAATGTGGAATCTGGAGCCAGACTGTAGCCTCAGGCAAGTTATTTAATCTCCCTGTACCTCAGTTTCCTTATCTATATAAAAAACCAAAAAAACCAAACCTGTTGCTTATCTATATAAGAAGGATAATAACAATCCTCCATCACAGAGTTGTTACAAGAATTAAATGAATTATTATTTGTAAAACACTTTTAGACCAATGTCTGGGAGATAGGAAGTGCTACATTAAGTGTTTATCAAACAGCACGTAAAAATAAAATGGTAAGTGAACACTTCCGTATGCAGATTAGACATTGCTATGAGAGAGGAAGAAGCTTGGCTAACTGCTTCAGTAGAGGAACTGAAGATGGGTTACACGAAATGAAATTGAATTAAGTGTACCAGAGGCACATATGAGAAATATGTTTGTACACTGCCTTTTTGTAAAATGAGTGTGAGAGAAAGGGTGTAAGAGAAGGAGGGAAGTCAAGGGCTACTTGAATGTTTTTGGCCAGGGCTCCTAGAAGGGTAGAGCTGCCATCAGCTTGGGTGGAGTAGACTTCTGGTGGAGTCGTTTTGTGGAAGAGTAGTTGTTCCATGCTGGATACATGAAGTTTGCAAGGCCTGGTAGACCTTGTAGTAAAGATGCTCAGTGGGTGTCAGTGGGGTCAAATGAGAAGTCAGGGCTAGAAACAGCTATGTGGTGGCCACCAGCTTGTAGATGAGATGTTAATGCTGTAAGGAAGTGAACGTGGACCAAGAGAGGAAAGGACCCTAGGGCTGAACCTGCAGGCATCCCAGATCCAGTGATGTCAAGCTGGCTCTAGTTTCCAAGATACTAGTTTGCCTTGGTTCATTTCTTCACCTTACCAGTGCAAAATGAAGTGTGGACCTGCCCAATGGGATTTTCTTTGAATAGTTTATCATTTGAGCTCTATCAAATGCCTCCCTTTGGTTTAAGTCTTCTACTAGTCCTAGAAGTATAATGCCATGGTTAAGTGCATGGACTTTAGGATCAATAGACTAGGGTCAGGTACCACTTGACCTCTTAATAGCTTTGTGCTTTTGGGCAAGTTACTTAACCCCTGAAACTCAGTTTCCTAATCTGTGAGGTGGAAACCAGTAATGAAAATGCCCATCTTGTAGATTTGAGTGCTCATGAAACGTAACTGTATTAATGCTAGAAAGCTATTCATCGTTTCATCTCTGTAAATTCTCCCTGCCCATGGCAGCGTGTTAGAAGTGAGGAACGGTAACGGCTCACACATTTTTAAAGCCCTTTGGATTTTCTGTGAACCGAAACCACATTTTAATTTAACTCGTACTGCTGCTACTTTCCTTCTTTTTATTAAAAATAAAAGAAGGTGGTCACGGAGATACTGCAGTAAATTCCACACACGTCAGCCACTTATGTTTCCTCTGTAACTGAAGCACTGCATTCAGTCTGGCCCTGTGTACGTGGCAATTGCTACATGAATTGTAGATGCACTAGCATTCAGAGGCCTGAAAACTGAGACACAGAAAATATTGATATCTCTACAGTGACAGTGTTTAAATGTTATATACACTGACCTCATACTAGGGTCCCTAGGTGCCACAAAAGGTTAAGCACTTTGACTACTAGCCAAAAGGTTGGCAGTTTGAACTCACTCAGAGGCGCCTTAGAAGAAAAGACTGGCGATCTGCTTCCAGAAAAGGTCATAGCTTTGAAAACCCTTTGGAGCAGTTCTACTCTGCACACATGGGCTCCCATGAGTCGGAGCTGACTTGACCACAACTAACAGCCACCACCACTACCTCTTTACTTGCTGTTGACCTCTATGAGCCAATTAAGAAAGTACTTTCTCATTTATAATAAACTAACTGATCCAGGTTTTACACTTGGATGGAAAAATGCATCTAAAACACTTTATTTCAGTCAGCAAATAATATCATTCTGAACCTATTTTTCGAAAAAGTTTCGCTGTCAAAGCTAAATAAAAATTCAGAGATTCGGAGAATCAAATTCTGAAGTCCCTTCTCAATTCTCGAATTAGTATGTCTGCTGTGTTTGCATTTATGCTTTATATGCTTTGAATTTGTGGCTTTTCCTGTTTTCCAAGAGTTAATGTCAGTGAAATGTCTACTAAAAGAAATACTGCTATTAGTGGTGGTGGGACCAAATATGTATAACAGAGTGGTTTGTTTCTAAATCGCTACTAGCGTTTTTGAAGAGAAACCTTCTCTGATGGAGGTGGGTGATGTGGGGACTGAAGAAGAAAACATTAGAAATGCCAAAGCAGGAAATTTAATAGGAATGAGCTTCCAGTGATTTTTTCTTTCTGGTCTTTTCAGATTGAGGAATTAAAGAGAATAGGCATAAACTGTGGGAAATTTCCAGGAACTTGGAAAAAACAATAGAATAAATAATTCGTAGCTACCCAAAGTAAGAGACCAGGGAGTTACAAGGTCAAAGGATCTTGTCCCATTTGTCTGTGGTGACAGCCTCTTCTCCCCCTGAAAAGGACTGCCTCACCCTTAAACAATAGAAGTGTCCTTGGGAAGCTGAAAAGGTACATGCATATGGAATTGTTATGTATCAGATCATTTTAGAACTACACCAGTGGTTAAATTTTTCTCTATTTTTTTCAAAGTTTCTTTAGTGAGAGTATACCCTTTTTGTAATAAAAAATATAGCACTTAGAAAATAAATTTAAAAGAAGGAAATGTGCTAGGAATGTGGGGATGGGGGAGTCCCTGGATGGCGCAAACAGTTAACGGGTTAACGCTCTTGATCACTAACCAAAAGGTTGGAAGTTCATGTGCACGCAGAGGCGCCTTGGAAGAAAGGCCTGGTGTTCTATTTCTGAAAAATCAGCCATTGAAAACCCCATGGAGCACAGTTCTACTCTGACACATGTGGGGTCACCATGAGTTTGGGTCAACTTGCAGCAACTGGTTTTTTGTGGGGATGGGTACGTCGTCACTGTGTAAAGGTGCTCTGTTGTAAGAAATTGTATGTGAGAATTCTTTTGTTCTGTAAGTTGTAATACTTCCTAATACATTTGCTCTCTAAATTTACAGTTTATATATAAAAAAAAAAAAATGGAGTGTCAATAGTATATCTTACCTATCAAAATCCAAGACCCTGCTCTACCAAAGCAAAGCCAGCCCTCATTAGTAGACATTTGACTCTCACTGGGCCAAGCTCACCCAGTGTGTCCTGGTTTCTGACTGCTGTCTCTAGGAGTTGGGAGACACCCATGTGCTCCTGCCTTCAGTCAGCTGACATGGACTTGAGATGTTGCTTGCCTGTGAAGAGCCTGGGTAGATAAAGTAAATAAAGTCTTTGCACCCAGCCCAGGGCCCTGGCTGCAACTGCAGCCAATGAGGCCAACTGTGGTGGCCTGAGTTTTAGTATTTGGCTGGGTTGTTTTGGTTGTATGCCTATGTGTCTGCTTTGTTGGGGGAAGAGGGAGGGGAGGGATTCTTAGAAAAGGGAAGGAGATATCCTCTGCATTACTGAAAACGGAAATAAGGAATTATCAGTTCAGGGTCAGTAGAAGCCACAGCGCCTGGCTTCCTTCTGCTACACTCCTCTGGAATGACTTTGTTTTGTTTTGAAAGGCCTGAAAGCAACTTAGAGATAAATTGTTCTGGGTGGAGCTTTTAACAGAGTTCAGAAATCCCTAGGGCATTCGTGGTGGACTTTGGAAAATGTGTCTGTGAAGCTTCTAAACTTATAATGTTGCATCTATGTGTATTTTTCTGGAGACTAGAGTGTGTCGCTTAAGTTATATCTCAAAGTGATCCAGAGGTCCATAATTTTAACAAAGTTTAAGACCCAGTTCTAGGGCAAGGCCTTCAAGTTTGAGTTGTACATCTTGGCCTTGGCCCTAACTGGAGAATTATTCCTGATGGATGACACGTGGATGTAGGAGAAGTGTTGGTATGACCTTAGGTGCACCCGCAGAAGTCCGTGCTGCAAAAAAGTGAAGAAATTTTACTTCTGCAAGTGAAAATCTACAGCCCCTGCAGTTCTGTTCGAATGCCTCCTATTCCCCCCCCCCCACCGCTGGTATTGAGCCTACTCAGAACTCCCTTACTTCTTTCTGTATTATCTGAAGTTCACCAGTTGGGGTGAATGCAGATGTCTCTTTTACCTGATCCTCCTGTGGGCTCTAAGAACCAGGTTGATTTTTCCTTGCAATGGAAGGTTGAATTTAACTCAGCTCTTCATGTTGTTGACAAGAGAAGACATTTATAATGGACTACTAAGTGGCTATTTATTCTGTGCCTTCCCCAGGGTCCCAAACTTGGTTCTTATTTCTCCTCATATTATACATTCTTTCCAGGTGATTTAATCCAAACCCAAGGTTTCCAGTGACCTCTCAATCTGTATTAATCTGTATTATCAGCCTTCATCTCTCATCTTCCGAGCTCTGGACCTATTTAACAGGTCCTGCAGCCATCTCGATGTGGTTCTCCCATAAACCCATCAAACTGTTGCGTCTGAACTCGTCATATCCCTACCACCCCTCAACCATTCTTCCTCCTGAAGTCTTCATCTTGCTGAACGGCACAAAAATCTGTTCACTTTTCCAAGTGTCTTCTTCATTTACTTCCTCAATTTATATGAGCCCCAAAGAGACTTTATTCCAGTGTCCTGTTAATCTCACATCCTAAATGGCTCATAAAAACATCTCTACTCTTTATCCCTCATCTTATAATGTCTAATTACTATAATTATTAGCTGGTCTTCCCACCCCCCCACTTCATCTTTCTCATTGTTCCAAAATGATGTTTCTAAAATTCAAATTGAATCATGTTTACTTCCCCACTTAAATAGTTTAATTGATCTCTCTTGCCTTTGTGACAAAACTCAACCTTCTTGGCATGGCCTACGAGGCCCTGTCTGACCTGACCCCTTCTAACCTTTCAGCCTCCTGTCTCACTGCCCGCCTTCTGGCTCGTTGCTTCAGTCAGACTGAATTACCTCCCGTTCAGGAAACACAACATGCTTTTGTTCATCTCCTAGTCTTTGCATGAGCATATTGCATTTTATTGCAGCTGTTTTGAGTGAGGGCCTTACAAAATAAACTGTTACATTTAAAATTTATGTCACGCACAGAAGAGATATCCTTACTCTGTCTCTGTGCATCACCTCACCTTACCTACCCCTTGTCCTGTCTCTAACACTAACCCTGAATCTCATGCCACCCCTGAACTCGAGCCTCTTTCCTGAGCCTCATCCTTCCCTCACACCATGACATACTCTTACTCCTTCACTTGACTCCTATTCTGTCTCTGATCCATACTTGGGAGGTTAAGGTCAGAGATGGGTGATGTTCAAGAATGGAATTATGTTCAGTAGGGGGAACAAATCTGTCTTGGAAGAAGTACAGCCAGAATGCTCCTTAGAAGCAAGGATGGCAAGGATGGTGAGACTTCGTCTTACATAATTTGGACATGTTATCAGGAGGGATCAGTCCCTGGAGAGGGACATCATACTTGGTAAAGTAGAGGGTCAGTGAAAAAGAGGAAGACCCTCAACGAGATGGATTGACCCAGTGGCTGCAACAGTGAATTCAAGCATAACAACTATCATGAGGATGGCACAGGACCGGGCAGTGTTTCGTTTTGTTGTACGTAGGTCGCTATGAGTCAGAACCGACTCGATGGCACCTAACAACAACAACAACAGGGGAATTCTGGGGATGGATGTAAAAATCATGTGTATTTGTTACGCAGACTTTTTGGTAACCAACAGTGGTTTTGCACTATTTAAACATCGCCAGATAAAATGGCACTGTTTAATCGACTATCGGAATGTCCTGCTTTATTTTTATAGACGTCATACTGCCAGCTTGGGATGTCCTTTCTCTCCACCTGTGACCTCTACCATCAACTAATTTCTGTTCATCTTTCAAGCCTCTGCCCAGGGGTCACCTTCCCTCCGTTATTCTTTATTGACCAAGATGGTCTAGGTGCCACTCCTCTGTGTTCTCATGGCATTGATGGGTTCTCCTGAGTAGTACTGATCACAGTGTATTACAATTGTCTGTTTATCCGCCTGTCTGTCTCTCCAAGGCAGAGGCTGGATCTTCGTCTTCTCTCTATCCCTGTAATCTCACATATGGCTGACAATAGGAGATGCTCAATAAATGTTTATTGAATGAATGAAGAAACAAACAAATGGGTAATGTTCTGTGGCAGTCAAAATTCAAATAACCTGCAGAAGCTCAGTGAGCGTGAATAATTCAGAGTCCAGAAAGACCAATTAAGTCATCTCCTCTATATCCAGCTTATGTGGGATTGTACACCAGTATTGATTCCCGTCTGAGTTGAAACTTCCTGTATTGGCTACCTTTGAGGCACCACCTCAGATCATCTTAGCCCACCTGTTTCTGGGCTGCCATAGTGACAGCTCTACTGGGCTGTACCATTCTGCCATCTGAGGCCACTGCAGGGCTTCCTCCACCACTTCAGTGTTTAGACGAAGTGCCACACTGCAGGGTGTGGGAGCTGGCTTCCCATCTGCTCCTGAAGGGGCCAGATAATGTACTCCAAAAGTGCAAGAAAGTTGTGTCCCCATGGAGTGAACTTTGGCAAGTGGGGAACAAGAAATGATAGGGAGATGGCAGATATGTTCCCTCTTCTGGTATCACCTCTGCGATGGATGCTTTTGAGACTCAGTAGTTCCTTACGGCCTCTCTGGAGATGTCCCATATGACTGGGCAACAAGCTATGTTTCTTGTGAGTCATGCCCAGCTCAGTCCCACTCCATCTTATATTTGCTTTCCCTCTTTTTGCCTCACTTTTCTTCCCTCACACTGGTTTCCCTTGGATTGCTGGAAATCACGAGCATAAAAGCTTGGCCACAGGTTCTGTTTTCTAAGGAACTCGACCTTTCAAACCTCCTACCATTTCCCTAGAGGAACATGGGTCAGTGAAGGTAGAAGACGGGAGGAACGTCACAGCTCCGGCCATCTCTAGTGTTTGCATCTGTCGGGGTGTAGCTGGGAGTCTGGGCATCAATCATGCAGGTCCTGTGCTGCTTTCTCCCTTAGCAGAGTGACACTGGACACCTTCGTTTAGTGAAGCTGGGCAGACAAGCTCATTAGTTGAAAAAGATACATCACATGGGATCTACTAACTGGTCCCTACACAGGCTGACCATCCAGTCCATGATTTCCTATTTAAAAAAAAAAAAATCTGATTTAAAAAATTAACTATACATACACGTATATGGAGCCGTGGTGGCTCAGTAGTTAAACTCTCAGCTGCTGACCAAAAGGTCAGCAGATCAGATCCACCAGCTGTTCCTTGGAAACCCCGTGGAGCAGTTCTGCTCTCTCCTATAGGGTCGCTATGAGTCGGAATCGACCCTACGGCAATGGGTTTGGGGTTTTTTTTGTTTGTTTACACATATATACATAGACATACATACACACACACGTATATAACTTTAAATGTCAGTGTTCCAAAGGAATATTAAGTTGTTGTTGGTAGTTGATGTCGAATCAGCTCTGACTCATGGAGACCTTATGTATAGTGGAATGAAATGTTGCCAGTCCTGTGCCATCTTCATGATTGTTGATATGTTGAGTCCATATTATACAGCTATGAAAATTCATCCTTATTATGTACTGTGTTTAAATCCAAGCTCCACCATTTGCTCCTTGTGTGACCTTGAGAAAGTTAGCTGATCCAAGCCTCAGTTTCCTTATCTGGATATGGACATTAGCAATAGCACCTTATGTCCTGGAGTTGTTATAAAGATTAGATGAGATAATACATGTAAAGCACTCAGCCCAGTACCTTACAGAGGAAGCATTCCAAAAATATCACCTGTAGTTGTTATTATTCTTGTTTTAAAGTACAATTTGAGAGTAATGAGAGTTTTAAGCCCTATCTAGAAAATATACTTTAGTTGAGATTGTGTAGTCCTTAGAGGTTTTATTGGACTTTCAAGAGATATTTTCTTAGTCCGGAAATTTTTTGTAGGGAATCAAAATTTCAGGTCTAGTTTTAATTTTGCCAAAATAGATGGGAAGACATGATACAGAGTTTCTATGAAAGTAGTGTTTACCTGCTGGACATTTTATTTTCTCACCTCTGTTGGAGAACTAGTGAGAACCACATATGGTTTGAGACTGGTTAAATGTATTTCCCATTATCCAGGTATTTTCAAGGTCTTTGCAAATAAATTTATATCAATCCCAAA
>NW_004444142.1:2752779-2761984 GCF_000243295.1 Trichechus manatus latirostris
CTGCATAGAAGCGTGCAATCTGGATTAACAATGTGTATATTGGTAATTTTTTGCCTCTTTTACAAAGCTCCATTAAGAGTCCTTAAACTTGAAACTGTTATCACGGTTTATTGTTAACTCCTTGCAGTTGGACTTCAGTCCAGCTGCTCTACTTTATTCCCCAAATGCTTGTTGCTTTCCTTTCGTGTAGCCTGTGATACGTGTGGGATGCTGCGACAAAGGACATGGCCTGCTCTTTAGGAGGTAACACTCTAGTGAAGTTTCTTGAGAGGCACCAGTGATCATCCAAGCTTTATCTCTCTCTGCAGCATTTGACACTAGGGAAACCTCCCTTCTTAATGAAAAACTTCTCTTGGCTTCTATGACGTTGGAGGCCTCTGGCTTTTCTCCATTTGTCTACCTGGCTGTTGTTTTACTTTGTTGTTGTGTTGTGTGCTGCTGAGTGAATTCTGACTCATAGTGACCCCATGTGACAGTAGAACTGCCCCATGGGGTTTTTTTTGGCTGTAATCTTTACCGAAGCAGATTGCCAGGTCTTTCTCTCGCAGAGCCACTGGCTGAGTTTGAACCTCCAGCCTTTTGGTTAGCAGCCAAGCACTTAACCCTTGCTCCACCAGGCTGCTTCTATCGCATTGGGATCCTTCTTCATTCCTCCTCATACCTCTTCCTTCTCTGTATGTAGGCATGCTTCATCTTCTTTGTCTGTCTTTTTACTTCCTCTGTTGATAACCTGGAGTCCCTGGGTGGTACAAATGATTAATGTGCTCGACTGCTAACCTAAAGGTTGGAGGTTCAAGTCCACCCAGAGGCACCTTGGAAGAAAAAGTTTGGTGATCTACTTCTGAAAAATCAGCCATTGAAAACCCTATGGATCAAAGTTCTACTCTGACACACATTTGGTCACCATGAGTCAAAATTGACTTGACAGCAACTGGTTGTTGATAACCTAGTCATTTTCTTGGCTTTGTATATCATCTTTTCCTGGATGACTCCAGAATCTAACTTTTTAACCTGAATTTTTCTCTAGGCCCCAAATCTACATTTTCTACATCCGTCTTTTTGTTTCACAATGCTTGAATCTCAATGTATCCCAAATAAAACTCGTTTCCCACCCCGTCCTCAACTAACGCTACACTTTAACCTACCACTTCTAGTTTCCTTAGGGTATTTCCTGGGAACTTCTCTGCCTTCAATTCAGCTGCTAATGGCGGAAGCATTCTTCTAATCACCCAAACTTAATTGGCATTTCCTATGTTGTTTCTTTTATTCATTCTTGAATGAAGGATAAGCCCAAGGTTTCCCATAGCTATAGGCGTTTTCTCTACCTTTCATCTTCTTTCCCAAACAATCAAGGTTTTCTCACGAGCATTCAACATTACCCTGCTTCTTCTAGAGTGTGGACGCTGATGTGTGAGTGCATGCACTGTAGCAGGGCTACTGGGTGGTACAGTTCCAGGGGACAACATTCAGATAAGGGGACTCTAGTCACGTTGCATTCTATGTGAATGGCACCTCCTGGAGTTGGACAACATAGTGGCTGTATGAGCGTTAGGATGCAAGGCATGGAGTTGAGTGGAGTTGGCATTTGGACCCAAGAGGAAAGTTTCATTTCTATGACAGAAGGAAGGAGGGGAAATGGTTTCCTCTGTGTCCTCTACCTAGGGGAATAAAGCTCTGTGTTTTTCTAGACAAAGGTACATTGAGCTGAATTCATCACAGAGCCACCCACTAAGTTGGCAGTTTGTGACCTGGAGCGCTATTTCCCTCTATTCCTCATTATTCTTGGTTGTAGGGAGTGTTTGCAGGTGCTTCTAAAATAATATCCCATGTTTCTGTAGCTGTACTGAAAATTGGGATAATCCCAGACTCCTGTGTCACAACAGAACTCCTCTAGACATGGTTTTGATATGGCCCAAAGAGGTTCGTGACAGCCCTGATCACACTGCTGCCCATTATTTACTAAATAGCCAAGGTGACTTGGACACACGGACAATGGGACACCTTGTGATGCCTGTAGCAGTGATACTAGGTCCTGTAGAGTACTCCTCCAGGCAGGTTGCTGCCTTGGGCTATGTGAGCACCACTCACGTAGATGACCATGTGAATGGAGCCTCCAGGTGTACAGTGTGGTGCCCCTGCCTCTGGTGCTTTCGCTCACCCTCGCTTCCAGGCCAAGCAGTGCCCCTGTTGAGCTGGCCAGGCCGTTTCCTGCCTCAGGCCGAAGTTCACACCACTACTTCTTTTTCTCCCCAGATTTCTAAGCTCTTTCCCTTCCTTCCACTTCCACTTCCTGAATATCATGACCACAGGAACTAAATCAGCAAGTTCTTGCCCTCTTCCTTTAATGGACTAACTCCTACTCATCCTTTGTCAGTAGAAATAATAATGCTAATAGATAACATTTATTGAGCACTTATTTTTCTTTGTGCTAAAAGTATTATAATCAGCATCTTTTCATCCTTATAGGACTCTCTGTAATAGATACTATTAGATGAAACTCAGGCTTACAGAGTTTAGGAAACTTTCTCTTCATCACAGTTAACAAGCGGGAGAGAATCAACCTGTCCAATTCCAGAACTTGTACTCTGAATCAGTATGCTGTGCCTTGTCCTAAGACCCAGGTTAGACGTAGCCTTTTTCAGGAAGCCCTCCTAGTCTCCCAAACCACACCTCTGTGACCTCTGGTCACCCTCCATAGTAACCTGTGTATTTCTCTGTTGCTCAAGTTCCGGATCTCTCAGAGATGGTGGAGAGAAACCTATGTTCCTTCCTTTTTTTTCTGAGATTCCCTATGTATTCAAAGCTGAAGAAGTGCCAAGACAAGATCAGAAAAAAAAAAAAGAAAATCATCTTTTTCATGTATTTGCACTTGGCCTTTCTGGATTCTGTATTATTTATTTTGTTATCCCCAACGTCTAGCGTAGGGCTAGGGCTTGGCATGTTGTAGGCTCTTAGTCAGTGTTGGTTGGTTGAACGCACGAGTCAATGAGTAGTTGAAAGAGAGAGAAGAAGAAGGAGGAGGGAGAGAGAAGAAAAGAAAAAACCTGCAAAAACCAAGCAATTATATGTTTATACCACATTTTGTGTATTCATCTGTTGATGGACATTTGGGTTGTTTCCACCTTTGACTATTGTGAATAATACTGAAGTGAACATAGGTGTACAAGTATCCGTTTGAGTTCTTGCTTTCATTTCTTTTGGGTATATACCTAGGAGTAGAATTGTTGTGTCATGTGGGAATTCCAAAGAAGAATTGATGCCTTTGAATTATGGTGTTGGCAAAGAATATTGACTATACCATCGACTGCCAGAAGAACATACATATCTGTCTTTCAAGAAGTATAGTCAGAATACTCATTAGAAGCAAGGATGATGAGACTTTGTCTCATGTACTTTGAACATGTTATCAGGAGGGACAAGTCCCTGGAGAAGGACATCATGCTTAGTAGAGGGTCAGCAAAAAAGAGGAAGACCCTCAACAAGATGGATTGACACAATGGCTGTAACAGTGGGCTCAAGCATAACAACAATTGTGAAGATGGCATAGGACCGGGCAGTGTTTCATTCTGTTGTACGTAGGGTCACTGTGAGTTGGAACCAACTCGGCGTCACCTAACAAAAACAACAATATGACAATTCTATCTTCAACTTTCTGAGGAATCACAGACTGTTTTCCACAGTGGCTACACCATTTTACATTCCCACCAGCAATGGATGAGAGTTGGAATTTTTTTCCCCCATAACAAGAAATACAGAGATGAATGATTGTTAATACTGATTCAGTGGCTCAGTGACATTAGGGTCACTGACCCTGTGATTTTCTTAGCTTATCCTTTGTGGTTGTAATGTTACTGTAGCTCCAGCCATCGCAACCATATTCAAGACAGGAAAAAAGAAACTAGGAAGGATTAGGGCTGCATGAGTTGCATATGCCCCCATTATTGGGAAGGCAAAACAAAATAACACTTTCTCAGAACTATATTTCTCACCATCCCTCCACTTATATCTCATCAGTCAGAAGTTGGTCAAGTGGTCATCTCTAGGTACTGGGAAAGCAGGGAATAGGATTGTTGTGATTGGCTGAAACCTATAATGATCCATCCTCTGATGCTGGATGGTGAGAAGAAACAGCTAACATTATCTGCTGTGCATATTTTCTGGAAAGCAGAATATGATGTAGTGGAAACATTACAGAATTTAGAGTCAGAAGACTTAGGATCTTATCCCAACTCTGTCACTAGTTGGCTGTGTGAGCTTGCACTAGCTATGCAACCTCTCTGAGCTAGTTTCCTTATCTATCAAATGAGAGGAATATCTGCCTTACTTATCTCAGGGTTGTTGTGAAAATGGGCTGAGATAATCTATGAAGTTCTTTGCATCCTAGGAGCATATACTAATTGTAATTTTTGCTAATGTTCTGGTATAAAAAGACTATTTCATTTATTTGAAGAAATTTATATATTTTTATTTTAATGTCTCTAAATATGGCATCTAAGCTTCAGTGAAATATAGTGTAATATTTTGTGAAGTTTCTTGGAAAGCCTTAGGGCTATGCCCAGGGAATATGGCCACCGTTGGGACCCAGAAGACTCCTGCCAGAAACTGACAACTCATGTCGGAACATCCAAAGCAGTAGACTCATAGATCTAAATTATAGGTGAGAAAAATTATCCACACTGAGTACCCACTGTCATACAGGCAAAAGATTAATATCCTCATTCCAAAAATATGAAACTGAGGTAAGCCAATATGAGTTTACCAAGATGAAGTAAGCCAGGATCTTCTAAGAGTTCAAGGTACCGGAAAGCGTTCTGCAAGTTTAAAGCTTGACCTCCTACAGGGCCGTTCACCAAATGTAACACACTGTTCAGGTGCCTGGGGATGCCATTCAGGGTCACTGCCTCAGGAATGCACCAAAGATCAAAGGCAGTGCCTAACCTGTTTTTCAAACCATGTGTTACTTAAATCCTTGACTCTGAATGTGAGGCCTTGGAGTTGCTGGATAGCTCAGCCATCAGGGTTGGTTATTTTGAAGAAAAACCACACAATAGAATATATCATAATTATAACCTTGGGATATGCATATATGGGCTGCTAACCAAAAGGTTGGTAGTTTGAGTCCACCTAGAGGCACATCAGAACAAAGGCCCAGCAGTCTCCTTCCAAAAGGTCAAAGCCATGAAAACCCTATGGAGGGCAGTTCTACCCTGAAATATATGCGGTCACCATGAGTCAGAATCGACTCAATGGCAATTGGTTTTTGGTTTATGCATGCACATAGTAGTACCTGGGAGGTACAAATGGTTAATGTGCTTGGCTGCTAACTGAAAGGTTGTAAATTTGAGTCCACCCAGAGGCACTGTGGAAGAAAGGCCTGGCAGTCTACTTCAGAGAAACCAGCCATTGGAAACCCTATGGAGCACAGTTCTACTCTGACACACATGGGGTTGCCATGAGTTGGAGTTGACTGGATGGCAACTAATTTACATATATATCTATAAAAATGTGTATGTATATATGTATATATAGAGATATATATTTGTATACATATGTCTGTATATATTTGTGTGATTATATATGTATGTGTTTACACAATATGACTTTAGAGGGAGGAAAGATAGACATTTAGGGATAAGGGATTGTGGTGTGTGTGACTGAAAGAAAGGGGGGTTAGTGTATGAAGAAGCATGGATAGATGCTGACTCTAGTTGAAATATGACACATGTTCCTTTTGGAGTTCTTCCTCATCTGTATTTGACTTGAGGTTGAGGTAGTCATTCAGTTACTTAGTTTTCATTGGAAATTGGAAATGGTTATTTCAAGTTCCTGATTAAACTTTTGTGATTTTGGTAGTCCACTGTGACAGAATCTCAAAGTATAAAACCATGCCTGATATTACTTTGTACCATTGTACTGGGTTCAATTCTGATTCTACATAATAGATGCTCATAAGTTGTTTGAATGTCTTAATAGTAATTTGTTAGAGAAAGCCCAGAAGAAATACATAGAATCCATGTAGTCTTTTTCTTCTCATTCTTCCTTTCTTCTGGTTTTCCTTTTGACCCTTAGATGCTTGTCCCTGATCAGGAGAAAGCTGAGGCTAGAATTGAGGGTTTGAAATTGGCGCTAGGATCTAGTTTAAGATGTTTCTGCTTGAATTCCAAACAGATGACCAGGTAACCTTTGCCAGTAGCCTTAAAACCCAAGTAGTGAATGCAGAGATTTTCAAAGAAGCTGTGTAGTTGAGTACATATGACAACAGACACATAAAAGGAAGATGGCAGCTCAGGCAACAGTTGGATAATGGATTGGAGGAAGTGATGCTGAAGGCAGGGAGACCGGGAATAGTATTAATTATCTGGGGGAGAGACACTGAGGGACCGAACCAAGGCATTTGCGGTGGGAATGGAGAGTAGTTTCAAGAGTTCATACTCATTCTCAAGTTCAGAGTTGTCACCATTCCAACCCTGTGCACTCAATACCACTTTCATCTTCTTCGGATAAACAGAACGTGATTCACTGTCTGCTCAACACTTCATTTATGCTCCCCATTCCTAGAATACCTTTCCTCCTCCACTTGACTGCTCAGAGCCTTTGCTTCCCATTTAAAATGTAGCTCAGGACCGCCCACTGCTCAAGCCCTCAGTGGTGTCACAATGCCCTTACGCTTTACTCTCATGGATGCTATCCAGTGCTATCATTGCTGGATAGCTGGTCAGAATAGGCAAGAGAAAAGAGGTTTTTGTTTTGTGTCACTGTCATACCTCCCCACAGTCAACTGTAAGCTCCTTGAACCCACGACTCTGTCTTGTTCTTCCTTGCACCCTCAGGCCCTAGGATGAACCTGGTACAGAGTACCCAATACATATTCCTGATGCCGGCCCCTAACTTTGTGGAATGCATTGAGATACTGTTGTGCTTGATAACTTCCATCACCAAGCTCCTGCTCAGCAAAGTCTGAGGAACTTTAATCTCCCTTCAACATCACATTTCTTGGGTCACTCTGTACTTTTAAACCTCCAGTGGCTTCCCATTTCCCACGGAACTCTTCTCCTTAGCTTTTAAGGTCCATCAATCCTCTCCCCCTACATTTTCCCAGTAGACACCTCTGCTGTTATCAGATTGGCCTTTTCACTGACCCAAAAACAAGCCTCACGGAGGCCTAATTCTTAATTGTCACTCATGCTCATCCTCTGTCTTAGGACATCCTCACACTTCTACTGCAGCGCCCATTTCCCAGTAATCCTTCAGATCCCGAGGACATTCTCAAAACCAAGAAGCACGCCTGGTCCCTCACAGTTCCAGCTTTGCAAGTCTCCCTGTGGCTAAACTGTCATAGCATTTCTGGTGTGTCCTTCAGCAGCTGTTTATTCTTGGACTTGTTTTGTTTGCTATTGTTCCATGTATCCTCATCTCCCCAACTAGATTGTAAACTGCTTGAGGGTCACTACCTGAGAGGGTGTCTGGTGCTTTTTCAGACACATCGGGCTCATAAATACATATGAGAAGATTGACATAAGAAAAATCTATTTCTGTGACTCCCATCTGCATTCTCCACCCTCAGAGTTAATTTTTTCACGTCTCTTGGTCAATCCTGTTGATAATACTGAGTCACTACTCATTTGTGGTGATTCTAAACATCACTTTATGATTCACATTCTAAAAATGGGGTGAGGTTTTTACCCAGAAACCAATTCCAGTATGAGTTTAGCCTCACAGTTATTGGGTTCCTCTGTGGCTTTCCAGCTGCTAGCACAGCACTCCTCAAGATCTAGCGTCCCATGACTTATTGGATGTGGCTCTTTCTTGGCAAATACCTAGAATCCTTTTCACAGGGTTATGATAGATGGTCCCCCGGAATAAATTTTTTCCACCAGTCTTTCTGGAGATTATTATTATCTGTAACCAGGCTATGTCCTGATCTGGGAGGGCCAAGCTAAGGAAGGGTAGCTATATCTTTGGGGCTCTTCTTTCATTCATCTTTCTGAGTGATGGTCTTGGTTTCTCAGCCAGACTGTGCCTGCATCTGTAAAGAGGAGGTTGCCGAATTGGCCTTCTGGACCATGACTCCACTTAGTGTCTAGGGGAACTGCTCTAAAAACTACTGAAAAGGAAAATTTCTAAAACCAGAATGTGTAAATGACAGAAATGGGTGGTTTCATGAAATCTGCACTCTAGTTTCAGGACTTCCACTAACTAGCTGTGTAACTTGGCCAAGTCATTTAACAACAGCAGTGATGGCTGTAGCTGACTTTATCAGGGGTTAGAAATGGGGCCTGTCCCATAGTAAGCCCTCTGTAAGTTCACCGTTATTATTGTTGCCATTGTTACACCCAGTACTAAGCACTTGACGTACATTACATTGTCTCACTTAATTTTTAGACTTCTGAAGTGAGTTTTGTTATTATCTTTGGTGTACAGAGCAAACTGAGGCTTAAAGAGGTTCAATGATGAGCCCCAATCCAGACAGTCTAAACCTGGGCCCACGCTCTTAATCCCAATTGCTACACTTGATTTCCTTGGGCTTCAGTTTTACCATTTATAAAACCTGGGAGCTGGACTGTTGTTTTTTCAGACCTTCCAGCTCCAACATTTTACCCATTACCCTCACCCCTTTCCCTTCCCCCTGCTCCCTTCCCTCACTCATCCCTGAGTTTCTGAGGGGTACATCATCATGAATGGGCAGGCTGTTTCTCTCATTGGGTTATGACACTGCATGTGTCAGCGCATACACTTGTATTGTGGCTTTTTTTTTCTTTGCCTGGTTTATGTGCTGCTGTTGTGGTGAGAGGAGGAACCTGACTCTTTAGTTTTATTGTCTGATTTTGGCCTGCAGCCTCTACATTATTGAGTGACACATTTGATGGGGCTTGAGAAAGGCTTCATGGACAGAAGCCAGTGGGAATCACTCTTTGGGTTTGTGGGCTCCACATCATGCTCTGGGAAGACCTAGTTTATGGACACTGCACTCTCCGGGCTATTTGTGCATGTCTGGTCCCGTGGTGGCAAGGATCTCAAGAGAGTGACTGGGAGAGATTTCTGGGCTTTCCCTCCTCTGTACAGCTTGGGTATCTGGCAGATTTCCACATGAGGAGTTTCCCAAGACATTAAGGTGGTAATTATAGTTCCATTGTAATTTATATTTGTAAAGTGTTTTAGTTCTCTAGTACTTTCTTGTGGCTGTGATTTAAAGGTTAAGGTGTTT
>NW_004444142.1:2762590-2765388 GCF_000243295.1 Trichechus manatus latirostris
ATTTCCTTAATAGTTTTCTTTTTATGGTGTGCTGTTTGGAAAGCTGTGAGTTTTTCTAGAAACTAAAATGAGTATTGTGGACATTCAGTTAATAAGAATGGATACTGTTCAAGGTGGATAGTAGCTCTTTTGTGGAAGCACATTAATTCAGATCTTGTTAATTCATATTATATTGAGAGTTTTTTCCAAGTTGTAAAAAAGACATTAAACAAAATTATAAGACAAGTACCCTTCTGTATACATATAGAATAATTGCAATGTGAGTAAAAGCTAGATTTTATATACTAATTCAAATGGGCCTAGATTGAAAATGTATTTCCTTAAATCAGATTTTCACTAAAGCAAATATTCCCTATCTCCTTATTCCAAAGTAATGAAGTGACTCGGTTTCTATTTTTTTGATTGGTAAACCATGCTTGAAGATACCATCTGGAGATTGTTGGGTTTCTGCCAAAGATTTAAATCAGGCTTGCAAAGAGCTACCTGCCTAAGGGAAGAAACTACACAGATTTAATGGAAAAGAACAAGCTTTTATTTCACCATCTGGCAAAAGAAAGTGAAAGCACTTTGAAAAGTTTCAATACAGTATTTGTTATACAATGGTAGCATTGTATTATAAATAAAAGTATATCTAAAAAACAACAGTTGGGCAGATTAGGGAATCTAATTGATAAAATTTGTGTGATTACTTGGAAGTCTAATATTAAACTTATCCAGAGATCTTGATGCTGAAGGGAAATATTTGAGTATGAGAACTGGGGGCAAGACAAGCAGAAAGAAGTAAGGCAAGTTGGAAACCATCTCAAGCCCTGTCGTGGGCAGTGTTGAAAGCCCTAGACCTGTGTAGACTGGTTATAATGTGATGGTTATCTTTTTAAATTCTTATTTATTTTTTTAAACAGATTACTGCTTAGCTGATGAATCCAAGGAAGATGGGCTAATTCATCTACATTCTGAGTGCTGTCCTCTGCAAGGCCCCTATGACAGACCCTAGGCCCAAGTCCACTGTATCTCCACCCCAGACATTACTCTGGGGCCCACCTGAGGCTGGCAGTGTGAAGATGACCAGCACCTTCCTAGCATGACGACCTTGGACCATGTGATTGCTACTCGCCAGTCGGAGTGGGTCTCCTTCAGTGAGGAGTCACCCTATCCTGTTTCTTCTGAGGGTAAGTGCTTTCATTTCCTAAAGTGGAAAGATGGACAGAAAACCACACCTGTTTGTTATGGCTTCTAGTTGGTCCTTCTTTGTGTGGGATCTTATTACAAAAAAAAAAGAGTTTGTCATTTTCCTGAGATGCATGAATTCTTCCACTTAGAAGCCTGGAGGATATATCTTAGAAACTTTAGAAACTCGAGCAAGGGCCTAGAAACACTGAAAGGGTTGGCTTTTTCCTCACAAGGAACATAAGCTTCATGTTTACAGAGTACTTTACTCTCAGCCTTTTTGGTGTACTCCCAAGAGCAATTTGGATTTTTTCAGTTTTTAAAGCTAGTTCTTAAGCGTGCCAGGCTGTAGAGCCAGATTGCTTGGGTTCTAATCCTGGCTCTGTCACGCATGAGTCAGGTGCTCTTGGGCAGATTATTTATTTAAGCTCTCTGTGTGGTAGTTTTCTTATATGTACAATAGGAATAATGCTAGTACCTACCTCATGGGTTGGTGTGAGGATTAAATGAATTAATATATGAAAAGTGCTTAGAATTATTCATGATCAAGGTGAAGATGACTATATTGATGCCCAGGGAACTGGTGCTCAGGGATAAAGGTCAAGATAAGGTCTGAACATATTTGCAGAGCCATGTCAGCTGATTCAGTTCCACTGCAGCTGCAAATATTGTTGTGTGCCATCGAGTTGATTCTGACTCACTACTGACTAAAATTATCCCTGCTACATTTACAGCACCTGGGAAGTGTGATTCTGCGGGTGTCCTATCCAGTATGATAGCCATGTAGCTAGCGAGTCCTTGAAATGTGGCTAGTCCAAATTGAGATGAGCTGTAAGTGTAAAATACACATTGAATCCCAAAGACTTAGTAAAAAAAAATAGTTAAATATCTTGTTAATAATTTTTATATTGATTATATGTTAGAATTATAATATTATTAAAATACGTATTTTTGTTAAAATGTATATTGTTAAAAATAATTTTACCTCTTTACTCTTTTTAATGTGGCTACTAGAAAATCTAGAATTACCTGTTTGGCCCCCCTTTTCTGCTAAAGGCTTTGATTACAAGCAGACGGACCAATTTGTTTGGCTACTGATGGGAGAGAGGAGTTTCATATTCTTTGATTTTTAAAACATTTTCATACAGTAAATTTGACTTTTTTTTTGGTGTACGGTGGATGAATTTTAGCACATGTATAGGTATGTGTAACCACCACGACAATTACGATACAGTTCTTTTATTTTTTTTAAAAAAGTTTTTTGAAAGCTATTAAATGTTCTGTCTGTTCCAGACCTGGAAAGTGATACAAAGCTACAGGAAGAGCTTGCATAAAACATTCAGCCAGTCATTAGTGCAGAGGTTGCCTGTAGTGACCTACAGACCTGTGTAGTTGGGACTAAACGGAGTTCAGAGTTTGAATTTGAATGACTTCAGTGCACATAGAGGCTCTCCTGTTTAGCCACAGTCTCTGGCAGTCCCTATTGCCTTTCAGTTGTTCCACTCAACTTACTTATACTTCTTGCTTGGCCTCTGTAGGCATTTTCATTTGTGGCCCTAAGGCACTAGAGTAGATGCTGGAATAAAAAACAGTGAACAGTACTCCCAGCCTAAGCCTGCCTAGATACTGAC
>NW_004444142.1:2766373-2768069 GCF_000243295.1 Trichechus manatus latirostris
GCAGAGCAGCTGGTGGGCTTGAACTGCCAACCTTTCGGTTAGTAGCCAGGTGCTTTAATCATTGTACCACCAGGACCCCTACTCTAATCGAATTCAATGTGATTTGTTAAACATGGAGATTCTAGGTTCCCAGACCTCTTTTAAATCTCTTAATTTATCACATTTAAAGGGCCAGAACCTGTTGGCAGTGGACATTGGTGATAGTTGCACAACATGAGTGATGTAAACGCTGTCACTGAATTGTACATGTGAAAAATGTGGAATTGGCAAATGTTGTGTTTTATATATATATTTATAACACTTAAGGAAAAAAAAAAGAGTAAATGGCCAAAAGCTGGACTGGGGGACTGAGTGAAGCCAGGGGAATTGTTAGTTTCTACCCTGGTGACCTGGCTACTTATTGTGCATTGAAACATACCAAGCTTGATTAGATAACCTTTGAGACTGTATTAGTTTTCTATTTGCTACCCAAAACCAAACCAAACCCATTACCATCAAGTCGATTCCAACTCATAGAGACTCTATAGAACAGAGTAGAACTGCCCCATAGGGTTTCCCAGGTGGGTTCGAACTGCAGACCCTTTTGGTTAGCCGCCATAGCTGTTAACCACTATACCACCAGGGTTTCCTTTCTATTTGTTACTGTAACAAATTACAACAAATTTATTCTCTTATAGTTCTTTAGTTCATAATTCCAACATGGGTCTCACTGGGCTAAAATCAATGTGTCAGCAGGGCTACGTTCCTTTCTGGAGGCTCTCGGGGAGAATCTGTTTCCTTGTCCTTTCCAGCTTCTGGAAGCCACCCACATTCTTGGCTCGTGGCCCACTTCTTCCATCTTCAAAGCCAGCAGTGTTACATCTCTCTGTGCCTTTCTTCTGTAGTCACGTTTTCCTCTGATCAAATTTCTCTGCCTCCCTCTTCCATTTTTAAGGGCCTTTGTGATTCATTGGACCCACCTGGATAATCCAGGATAATATCTCCATCGCAAGGTCCTTACCTTAATCACATCACAGGTACCAGGGATTAGGATGTGGATATCTCTGGGGGACTATTATTCTACCTACCACAGACACCTACCAGTGAAAGAGCAGGATTGTTCTGGTTTTTGTTTTTCTCTGTTGGTGGAATAAATGTTTGGCTAGTTTTTCATTTTTAAAGTAATACGTTTGTTTTTCAAACATGTTTCAATGCCAATAAAAACAATTTTAAGAAAATAAAAACATCATTCTTACCACTAAAACAAACATTTCCATTTCTACATGATAATTTGCACTTTTGTGTATATTTTTTCATCATTAATCATCAGACTTCTAGTGAATCGCTGGTGAGAGAGTCATGATACTCAGAGCAGCATGGATGAACTGACAGGTCCAGGTAGGCTTCTTGGTCTGGCTGGAGAGAGAAAGTAACAGTTAAAACTAATGCTGGCAAGATGCTAGGCTAAGCATATGTACATGTAGGGAAGAGTTACTGAAGACTGGGCAGTGAATCGGCACAGAAGCATGTGTCTTAGTATTAATAAGATACTTTTACTGAATACTTACTCTGTCAGGCACTGTGCTCATTGCTTTAATGACATCATGTAATCTAATCCTTACAACAAGCATATGAGGAAGGTATTAATATTATATTCATGTTATACACGAGGAGACTGAGGCAGACAGTCCTGAGATTTGAGGACTTGTCCAAGTAC
>NW_004444142.1:2768965-2772714 GCF_000243295.1 Trichechus manatus latirostris
TAACTTCAAGGAAAACATTATTTATTGAATTAATAAAAATCAATATTTAAAAAATTTCTCAGTTTTAATTTCTAATGCATAAACATTAATAGCAACAACTCATAGAAATAAAAACTATTTGGGGGCCTCAGTAATTTTTAAGAGTGTAAATGGGTCTTGAGATCAAATGTTTGAAAACAGCTGCTTTAAGGGATTTGACATTCTTCCATTTAGGCTTACTGACTGATGATATCTGCCCAACTTCCTTAGTCTCCAGAAAATTCCAGCTTGGGTTAAAAATTTTTTTTTTAATTAAAAAACTTAAAATTATTTTTTAAAATAAACATTGATGCAAAAAAATCCATGATGAACAAAATATCAATATTTTAAAGATAGGTTCAGTCCATTATTTGGTTAAGTCTACCTCATTCACCTTACCCTAATCCTGGCCCTGGTTCCAATAAAACTTTATTTACAAAAATAGGTCGCCAGCCCAAGGGCCATAGTTTGCTGATTTTTTTTTAAGGTTTTTTTTTTTTTTTCTTTTAATAGGCTTTATGTCTTAGAGTAGTTTTAGGTTTATAGAACAATTGTACAGAAAGTACAGTGAGTTCCCATTTACCCCTTCTCAGAATAGTGTCACCAAATAGTGGCAGTGACAGAATAGTGTTACTGCTCTAAAAATGCCCTGCTCTCCACTTCTTTATCTCTCCCTCCTCCCCCTAACCCCACTGATCATTTCACTGTGATTTGTTTTTTTTAAATATTGCACTAAAGTATTATTTATCTTGATTACTGAGTTTTCTGGCATCTCCTTAAATTTTTCATGCAAGGCGAGTACCTCACTCACCTCACTGTAGTCCCAGCCCTGCATCATATTAAAGATACGAATTTGACTGATGTTACTAGAGAAGAAATCAAGAAATGACAAGTTTCAAATGTGTGAAAGCAAAATTTGGTCTTGGAAAATGAATAATCCCATCTGTTTTCGATGGATAAAAATTTAAACCCTCTGGAGATAGTGGCATCACTAAGTGGGTGTTGGGGACATGGACCAAACCAGATGGCACTGTCAGAGGGAGTTACACCAAAATGACAGTCTATAAAATTTTTGTGCAGTGTTTCAGCAGAAATTTATTATTTTTTTATTAAAATATCTCTGTAGTTGTAGCAACAAGAACATTTTTCGTAAACCTAGCTCACATGTATCAATATACCTACAAGACTAAAACTGTATGCTAATTTACTTTTTGAACCTTCTAATATGCTCCAGTCAGAGCTGTCATTATTACCAAATTACAATGATGCTTCGAATCACTTGGTTTCATGTGCCCGTACTGCAAGCATATACTGTTTTCATTGCCGACAGTGTTTTTATAATTGGTGACTTTGTCACATTTTCTGGTGTTTTAGCTACAATATTGTGGTAATTAGCAGGGAGGCAGTGACACCATGAGTTACGACACCGTAAGATGCCAACTCAACTCCCCGTGTGGAGATGGGGGCTTTCTTCCGCAGGAGGAGCCTGTAGGGTGGTTTCTCAGCAGATTCGATGCTTGGTGCATAAGCAAGAAGCAGGAATAAACCGTGTGGAAGGCCAGCTCCGCCTCAGGCAGTATTCTAATCTAGGGACTCAAGAACCAGTGAGAACTGTGTAGAGCATCAGGGTGTTAAAGAAATTGGTAATAAATCCCAGGGCAGGTGTCCAATCCCAACTCTCCTGCCAATACCCCAAGGTGACCCAATCACTGAACCTACAGAATGAAGAGCTGCAGGGTACAGTCCTATTACCAAAACTAACCTCGCCCACACAGGCTTATTCTCTCAAGAGTTTTCTCATGCTGGCTGTTGAGGAATAAGGAAGAGTGGTTGGTTGAGCTAAGGCCAGATGATAAGCAGGAGAAAATAGGCTTTAGGCCTCTCAGCATAGATAATGTAGACGTTCCCCACTTAAGGCAGTTATTACATTCTGGAGGCTGTTGGACAGCTCAGATTTTAAGTTGAATCCTGAATGTTTGGATACATAAATGCAGTGTCAATAATATCACATACGTAACTGCAGACATTACACTGAAGTAAGACAGATGTGTGCAGCAAACACCCTCACAGTCATAGAGATACTGTCAGACTTTTTGCAGTCATTACTGCCTGCTCTGTTCTTTTGGTAATACTAAGGTTTCCAAGTTTCTAAAATCTTAAAATAGAACCGTTTGCGTAGGCTGAGAATGAGTAGATCTAGGCTAGGGGAGGCGTCCCTGGGTGGCCCCAATGGTTAAATGCTCGGCTATTAACCAAAAGGCTGGAGGTTTGAGTCCACCCAGAGGCATCTTGGAAAAAAGTCCTGGTAATCTGCTTCTGAAAGATCACAGCCATTGAAGCCCTATGGAGCACAGTTCTACTCTGAAATACATGGGGTTACCATGAGTTGGAGTCAGCTAGACAGCAGCTGGTTAGGCTTTGGTTTTGGTGAACTAGGGAGTGTCTGTGATAGTATAGGCCATTTATTAAGCAGATCTTGTGTGCTAGCCACACGCTTATCTCCAGACCTTACAGCCCTACGTAATTTATTCATTGAGTCACCAAGTATTTATTAAGCACCTCCTCTCTCTGTTTCTGCCAAGTGTGGATATTCAAAGGCAGAACTATGTGGTACAGTGCTTATTATTTAACCTAAATTGAACTTCTTCCTGGTTCCTCCAGTAAGAAACCAGAGCAAACCCAACTCCTGTGATTTCCCACGTCTACCTCCAGGTAATTATTGTCTTTCAACTACTGCGTGTCTTTTAAAAAAAGCTTTCTGTTTCATGGTAACTAAAAATGTGGGTCTAGCTCTGAGGAATCGAAGGAAGAAGTGGATGTGGGAGAGAGCTGCTTGCCTAAAGACTTTATCTCATAACCAGGCCCGTCTAGCTTGTCTTCCTGTGAGGGGTTAAAGTGAGAATTTAAAGTGACCTCCCTTGTCATTTATCATTTGCTTGTGGAGATTCCACAAACCTCTACTCTGTTTTGCTATGGGGTCAGTGGTGGAGGAAACTGGGGGAGTCACCTCACTGGGGTGGCCAACTTACATAAAAATGAATGGCCATCTGGTGCTTTTTAGTCTAATCTGACAACAGAAGAATGATTTGTCCATCCATTTTTCATTTATCTACTCTAAAAAATGTGCTGCTTTTATTTACTAATTTACATCGGACAGATCCTAGATCTCCTTTGGACTCTAGCTTCACCTGTGTTTGTCAAGTAAACTCTTTTTTTCTTTGTATGGATAACACGTGAATGAAATGGAATTGGGGCAAGAGAGAGATTTGATATGCTGTATTTAGGCATGCAGAAATTTGGAATCCTTTGGTGCAGTGCAGAGTGTGTAGGTGTGTCTGTGTACACGCAGGTGGCGAAGTTCAGTATCTGTGAGAACTCAGTTTTGGCCTCGGCCGTCTTCCCAAGTTGAGTCAGTATCACTGGAGAAAATTGATTCATTCCTGTAATGTATTTGCCATTTTTTAGTTTCTTCCCATTTTATTCCCCACACCCTATTTGCTTCTACTGAATGCCCAGAACTTTCTGATCATATTACTTTGTGTCAGGAGAAAGGGAAAAATACGTGTCTTGGACCTCTCCCATGTAACCTCTGTACAGATATCCTTTCATAAGAAGATCGTGATCATGGCCTAAGAGAAATAGATGGGAGGACAAGAAAGGAGGTTAGTGGGACTGATTGGCACTGTTCCTAGTCTGGATTTTTGGAAGCAACAAGTAGAGCCTTACTTAGC
>NW_004444142.1:2773067-2781652 GCF_000243295.1 Trichechus manatus latirostris
TCATGTGCAGCCACTACCCCTCTGTCAGTGGAGGCTTGCATGTGGCTGTGATGCTGAACAGGTTTCAGCAGAGCTTCCAGACCAAGACGGTCTAGGAAGAAAAGCATGGCCATCTACTTCTGAAAATCAGCCAGTGAAAACCTTATGGATCACAACAGTCCGATTAACAGCAACTGATCATGGGGATGGCACAGGACTGGGCAGCATTTTGTTCACTTGTACATAGGATTGCCATGAGTTGAAGGCTGACTTAACATCAGCTAACAAAAACGACATCCATATCTTAACATCCAAGCTGGCAAAGAGAAGTAAGGAAGGAGAGGATACCCACAGGCACAGGAAGTAGCTAGGTGGAGAAGTGTTATCTGGGGTACTCCTTCTCCCTCCCCCAGTTCCCGGTCCTCTGTCTTCACCATTCTTCTGGCAGACGAAGAGTAAAAGAAAAAAGAGCATATCTTTTAAGTTGTGCCCACCTAAGAATAAAGCCAAACAGGCATTGGATTTCTGCCTGGAAGAGGAATGTACTATCTATCCTAGTTAAAATGCAAGGAGGCTGTAGGCACAGTAGAGTTAGGGACAAAGAGACTGCCGTTGATGGTAAATCTCGTATTTTGGTGGCATTTACATGGCCAGAGCTGGACTAAAAATCTTAGTGAAGCCAGAGAGTTGTTAGTCCCCAGCCTGGTAACCTGACTGCTTATTTTAAGGTGCACTGAAGCATATACCAAGGTTGATTTTGGAAAACCAAGAGCAGCAGTGTGGTGGGGAAAACAACCCCAGAAATGCTTACATCCATCAGGGGAACAACTTTCTTTTGAAATTCAGCTAGGGCAGGATTGAAAGTGAATAAATGCCATTGTGGTTGGTCTGGGAAAAAGTAGATACATGATCTTACTTAAAAAATACATAAATAAAATCAAATGAGAGCTATAGAAGCCTTTTATAGCCACGAATGTGAGAAAGAGCTGGCATGTACTCTTTAGGCCTGAGGATATTAGGAATGAGATTGCATATAAGATCACGTTCCTTGAATCTTTGGTAAAATTGTTTTCTTTATTTAAAAAAAAAAAAAACAACTCTGAAATTGATGAAGATCCAATGTGGGATTCATGTCTCTTTGACTTAGACCACTTTGGGTCTGACCATGTTGATAAGTGTTCTCTTTAGAAAGAGTTTAATTAGAACCTTAAATGTCAAATACTTAAAATTAAAGCTTAAGTTAGCCAGGAGATCATTCACATACCTAGTTTGAAGATTATACAAGAGAAATCTAAGGTTACATGGTGAAAACTCAAGAAATTTAACTGGAAACTTACTTGCTGAGCCCAGAACTAAATGCATAGATACTCTGCAAAACCATGATCAGAATCGAAATAATTTTAAAAAAAGCTTCTAATGAATCTGTTCAATTCAGAATTGAATCTTTATACTGTTCTCTAAAGAAATATTTTCCAAACTGAAACCTAAACCCAGCTAATATTTTATTTTCATTTGATGCTTTCCCTGTAGTATTTCTGAGTTTCCTTAGTGGCAAGAAGTTTAACTCATATAAAGCCTCTGTAGCTTTAAAATTCACTATACACCAGGAAGAACGGAGCAGTCAGCTAACTCATCACCTAAACTCTATAAAGATTCCCAGAGCAAAGGCTGATTTCAAGTATGTGCATTTTACAAGTATATGTGTTTAGAATATGTTTGCAAATACATGCAAATTGACTGAAAGAGCAAAGTTATTTCTCAAAGTTAAAAAAAAAATAAGGCACTGTGATCCGCATGAGGCTTCCTGTTCACTCAAGTTAGGCACTGACCCTCCTCCACAGGATGGCAATTTTGTGGCAAGGCAAGGCCAGGCCTGAATTGGACCCATTATGCAGATATTGCAGGATGTGCATAATTGCAAACATAAAAAAAAAAACAAAAAACTTTTATTTCCGGAACATTTGTCCCACAGCCCAAGTAAAACACTAATATTCCCTTGTGCTTCAAATGTCTTTGCTAAAAGCTTGGGCTAAGGCCTTCCCATTGTGTCTGGAGAAGCTAATTATCAAGAGCCCAAGAAAGAGCCGCTTGTTTGGAGGGAGGACGAGAGATGAGTTAAGCCATTTAAGAAGGAGGCAGGGGTGACAGCTGAGAGACTTAATCTTGAAGAAGACTAGCCCAGTGGTTAATTTCTATTATGTTTTCATTCTGGTTATTGGCGGTGGGTGGTGAGTTGGGGGTGGAATAAGATCCTAATCTTTTGTTGAATATGTAGGCAGGGCCCACTGCACTTTGCATGCGTATGTATTTCCCTCCTCAGAGGAGAGGGTCTTTTTTCTTCTAATATCTTGAATTGTTTTCTGCCTCTAAATGTACTTGATGATGTTCTCAGGCTCTGTCTGAGACGGTGATGTACACAGGAATGAATGTTAACAGAGCCCTTCTTCCTCAGGGCATCATGTCCTCCCCGACCTCCTCCTCCACCTCCACCTCCATTTTCTCTAGCTGCACCCCTTCTCTTCCTGTTCTGGACAAGTTCATTTCCAGCTCATGCCCTTTGCTCTTCCTGTCGCCTCCGCCCAAGAACTCTTCCCCAGGCTTTCCCCTTAAATCTCCGTGTAAGTGTTGGTCCTAACGTCTCAGTCCAAAGGAGCCTCCACTTTCTAGCCTTTTCGTACTTTATTTTTTTTCATCGCTCATGTGTTTATCTGAAATTAGCTTATATGTTCGTTAATTTACTGGTTGATTATCTTCCCCACTAGAGAGAAGGGACTTTGTCTATCCCATGATCCAAAAAACCCCACAAAAAACCAATTGCCTTCGAGTAGATTCTGACTCATAGTGACCCCATGTGTGTCAGAGTAGAACTGTGCTCCTTAGGCTTTCAGTGACTGATCTTTAGAAGCAGATTGCCAGGTCTTTCTTCTGAGGTGCCTCTGGGTAGACTTGAATGCCAGCCTCTTGGTTAGCAGCTCAGCTTGTTAATCATTTGCACCACCTGGGCACCCCCTGTCCTGGGATACTGTGCCTGGAACTTAGATTAATGAATAAAAAGGTAAATATGAACCCTACTGCAGAATAACTGACTCCCATTTATGGGGCTAATGAGGTGTTAGGTAGAACTTGAAGGATAGTTCCTCAGTGAAGTAGATGATTTTTAACAAAATAGGCAAGCAAACTAGGCTGGCCTCGTACTCATCATGCCTTCTTCTGATCAGCTGATTATTGTCAGTTTATGATTTCCCATTTTTGTATGCACACATACATATACATGAACCCACAAACATATCTACACCTGCATATGCATACAAATGTATATACATCAGCATACCCATACATACATACGTGCACATATACACACATGCACACACGTACATTTTTTCCTGGGACTGCCTTAAAATGCACACTTAAAACCATCCGTTATATTTCTAGTGTATTTGCAGCTACCCTCATGTAATGAGGGGTGAAGAGCTCTCAAAGATGATTTTTTTCCATTTACCTAAAAGGGGCCTTAAAATATTTTATTAAAACTCCAGTGTTCTCCTCTTTCAGAGAATTTGTCAGCTCACCAGGGGGTCCTTTTGGCATATCTCACCCTCAGTGTAGGACATAAAACACAATGAACTACCCAAACATGCATCAATTAACTGGTTCACTCATGCAAAAAAAATTTAGATGTTGGAAATACAATTATGAGAAAGTTGGACACAGCCTCTGCTCCCCCCAAGTTAAAGTCATGAAACAATTGGACAATCTGTTAACGATGGAGCCTTCTGGTGGCAAACAAGATCTCCTCAGAACCAGTTCTGGGACAGCTGCTTGGTATTTCTGAGTACAAAACAGCAAGGGAGCCACTAATGAAGAATGGAATTAGCTTTGTTCTGGAGTCATGGATGGGCAAGTTTACATCATTGGAAAATCACACGGCCCTAGTGATAAGACATAATCTAATCACTATAAGTAGGTATTAAAAATATTGATCTACCCAGGGCCCCAAAGTTATAAAAAGAGGGAATAGTATTGTGTTAGCTGTGTTCATTGTATTAGCTGACAACTTGTAAATTTATTATTCATCCAACCAGTGTTGTTTTCAGCTCCCACGACCTGCCAGTCACTTGCAGAGTGCTGTTCAGGGCTCTGGGGATACCACCAAATGAATATTCATGCCCCATGGAGCATGCATTTTGTGGGGGAGCCATACCAGAAGCATGATAAAGAGGTATATCCAGAGTAAAAGTGTGTTAGAGGATGTGATAGGTGCTAAGGAGAGAAAACTGAAGCGAGGAAGGGAATATGGTGTGAAATTATACATAAAATCAGGGGGTGACTCTCTGAGAGGTAACTTTTGAATGAAGACCTAAAGGAAGTGAGGGAGTGAGCCTGCAGAAGTTGGAGAAGGAGCCTTCAGGCAGAAGGAACAGCAAGTGAAAAGCCCCTGAGACACAGCCATGTGCCCTGGTTAAAAAACAAAACAAAATAAAAAGCAGTTACTCTAGAGTCAGTCGTAACTCACGGCAGCCCCACGTGTGTCATAGTAGAACTGTGCTCCATAGGGTTTTCAATGGCTGATTTTTCAGAAGTAGATTGCCAGACCTTTCTTCTCAGGGGCCTCTGGATGGACGGCCAACGTTTCAGCTAGCAGCCGAGCGCATTAACCATTGGTAGCACGCAGGGACTCCTGGTGCATGACTGGAGTGGAGTGAATGTCAGGTAAAGAGTAGAGGTTGAGGCAGAGAGGTCATGGGCACTCAGATCCCATAGATCTTTGGAGGTTACTGGGAGGACTTGACTTTGTTATGAGTAAGATGGGAAACCATTGAAGGATTTTGAGCAGAGGCATGGTACGATTGGACGTAAGTTTTGACAGATAATTCTATTAAAACTGTGTGGCTGCTGTCTTGAGAACAGACTGAAGAGGAGGAGGACAAATGTAGAAGCAGGGACACCAGGTAAAAGGCCACTGCAGTGATGCAGGCAAGAGAAGATGGTCGCTTGTATCAGGGTGATGACTTGGAGGTGGTGAGAAGTGATTGGATTCCAGCTAGATTTTGAAATTGTGATGGACCAATGTGAGAGAGAGAGAAGAATCTAGGATGACCCCAAGATTTCATTCTGAGTGGCTGAAAGGATGGAGGAGCTAGTTTCGAGGGAATAGATATGTAAAGTTAGGGATATGAGTGGAGATTTCAAGTGGATTTGGATATAAGCGGATGTCTAGAAATAGTAACAACCAGTATTAACTCTTGGTGCACTTTCTATGTACCAGACACTTTTCTAGGTGCTTTGTCAGTACCAGTATTAACTTAGTCCCCTTATGAGGATGGGTACTATTGTTAGTCCCATTTTACAGATGAGAAAATGGAGGCATAAACAGATTAAGTAACTTGCCCCAGGATATAAGGCTGGATCTAGGATGTGAGCCACGCAGCTCTTACCCCCCTAGGGAAGTAAAGAAGAAGCAGATTTCCATCTTTCTTTAGCTTTGTTTCTTGCTGGATGCTTGTGGCTGTGAAGCTTAAGGATGACAGCAACCTGCTAGTTTCTAGCCCAGGTATCAAAGGTCTGGCCCCTGAGACAAGAGTCTGCTTCAGGCTCGATACTTCCCTCATCTTTCAGCTAATCTTGTGGCCTAAGGACATCTAGGGGCCCTGGTGGCACAGTGGCTAAGAGCTACAGTGAGCTACAGCAGCTGACCAAGAGGTCAGCAGTTCGAATCCACCAGTCGCTTCTTAGAAACACTGTGGGGCAATTCTACCCTGTTCTGTAGGGTTGCTATGAGTTGGAATCGACTCTACAGCAACAAGTTTGGTTTTTTTGGTTTTAAGGACATTTAATTAGGAACCTAAATAAAATGATTCATCTAAGATTTCTAAGCTGATGCATAGAGTGTATTAGATCAGACAAGAGCAATTCATGAGATACAGGGATTTGTTTGCCTCTCCCAGTTGCATTAGTCTTAATTTCTCCTTCAAAGGAAACATTGCATTTTATGTAATAAATATAAAGGGCCAATGTGAAAATATCAATAATTAAAATAGCTTCCTTTCTGAGCAGTAGGGATCTTTTCTGAAATATGATTTTAATAAGTTTTGTTAACTGTTGAATAAAAAAAGAAACATATTTAAAGTGTGATTAAATTATAAAGAACAACAGTACAACCCATCAGCCAGTTTAATAAATAGAATATTGTCATCTCCCCAGAAGCCCCCCTGGTTTCCTACTAATCATACCCTCCTCCTTCATCACATCTCCTTCCCTCCCCCATATCTCCACCTTCCTGAGCTTTGTGATAATTACTGCCTTGCTTTTCTCGACAGCTTCACTATAGCTTTACCTACATATGCCTGGTTTTGAACTATATATAGATGGAATAATACTGTAGTTACTATTGTGTGGCTTGTTCCTTTAACACAGTGTTATGTTTGTGAGATTTTTCCATGTGGTTACCTGTAGCTATAAAAACCAAAACCAAACCCGTGGCCATCGAGTCAAGTCAGACTCATAGCGACCCTATAAGACAGAATAGAACTGCCCCATAGGGAGCAACTGGTGGATTTGAACTGCTGACCTTTTGGTTAGCAGCTGAGCTCTTAACCACTGTGCCATCAGGGCTCCACCTATAGCTATAGATCCTTTATTTTTATTGCTGTGTATTCCATTATAGTAATATACCACAGTTCACTTATTATTATTGTTGGCTATTTGAGTTGATTCTACTTTTTGGCAATTAAGAATGATGCTTCTATGAGCACTCTATTTTATTTTCTATGAGAAAACATGTGAACATGTGCTGTGGTTCTCGTGTATGAAAAAGCGGGAGGGGCATTGCTGTGCTGTAGGGTGTGTTCAAAGGGGCCTTGGTGGCACAGTGGTTAAGCACTCGGCTGCTAACCAGAAGGTCGTGGTTCCAACCCACCAGCCGCTCCATGGGAGAAAGATGTGGCAGTCTGCTTCAATAAAGATTTACCGCCTTGGAAACTCTATGAGTGAAGCAGTTCTGCTGTGTCCTGTAGAGTCCCTATAAGTCAGAATTTACTGGACAGCAGCAGGTTAGGGTGTGTTCACCTTCAACATTATCAGATAACTCTAAGTCATTTTGTAACTCTCCCACCAGTCATATAGAAAAGATCCTGTGGTTCCACGTCCTCATGGGATTGTCATAGTTTTCTAGTTTTGTCAACTGAGTGTTGGGGGAAGGTAACAGTATCACATGTAGCTTTAATTTGCATTTTCTAGATCACTGATGAGATTTGTCTCTTGCTTAGCCTTTTGGATTTCTTCTTTCCTTAAATGCCTATTCAAGTAGATTCTGTTGAGTTCTCTGATTTTTTATTGCTGATTTATAGGAGTTTTTCTGGATACCATGTGTGGCAGATATCTCCTACCCTGTAGATGGTCTTTTCACCCTCTATTTGGTGCCTTTAGTGAACAATAGTTCTTAATTTTAATGAAGTGAAATTTGTTTTTTCTTCTATGTTTAGTGCTTTCTGTGTCTTGATTACGGAAATCGTTCTCTATCCCAAGGTTATGAACATATTTAGCTATATTGTCTTCCAAATATTTCTTATTTAGTCTTTCATACTTTGACATTCAATTCCCCTGGAATTGATTTTTGTGTATGATATAAAGTGGGAGTCTAATTTCACATTTTTCTGTGTAGATACTCAATTTTCCCAATACTATTTTATTAAAAAGTCTTATTCATTCATATCTAAATATGTATGAGTTTATTTTGGGCTCTCTATTACATTGGTCTGTTTTTCTATCAGTGAACTAGTATCCCCCAACCTAAGTACTTGGTTTAATAATAAGTCTGGATTTCTTTAGGTTAATAATAAGGACTCACACCTTGTTCTTCTCCCTTAAAGCGTATCTTGGCTGTTTTTTGCGCTCTGAGCTTTCATATGGAGCCCCAGTGGTGTGGTGGTTAAGAGCTCGACTGCTAACCAAAAGGTCAGCAGTTTGAATCCACCAGCTGCTCCTTGGAAACCCTATGGGGCAGTTCTGTTCTGTCCTATAGGGTCGCTATAAGTTGAAATCGACTCGATGGCAATGGGTTTGGTTTTTGGCTTTTTTTTTTTTTTTGAGTTTTCAGCTTGTTAATATGGGGATAAAACTATACTAGTATTTTGATTGAGACTGCAATACATTTATAAACCAATTTGGGGAGAATTAAAATGTTTACAACATTAAATTGTTCAATTCGTAAATATAATATAACTCTCCATTTATTTAGATCTTCTTTAATGTCTGTTAGTAAAGCTTTATAATAATTTCCTCCAAGCCTTGCACATGTTTTGTTAGATTTATTACTGTATATGCTTCATATTTTTTGATGCTATTATAAACATTATCTTGTTTTAAGTTTCATTTTCTAAGTATTTCTTGATAGTTTTTAGAAATGAAATTTATTTTTTTTTTGGGCGTATGGGGTCTTAAAAGCTTGCAAGCAGCCATCTAAGATGCATCAATTGGTCCCAACCACTAGGAGTAAAGAAGAACAAAGAACACCAAAGACACAAGGAAAGTATTAGCCCAAGAGACACAAAGGGCCACATAAACCAGAGACTTCATCAGCCTGAGACCAGAGGAACTAGATGGTGCCC
>NW_004444142.1:2782450-2793805 GCF_000243295.1 Trichechus manatus latirostris
ACTGTTTAATGAGAAACTATTTGTTCTGTAAACCTTCATCTAAGGTGCCAAAAAAAAGAATTATCTGTATGAGATCAAACTGACAACAGCAACTCAAAAGGTTTGATGGGACACCTAAGGGGGCAGTGAGTAGAAGATATTGGTGATGGAATAATTTGGAAAAGGATAGTGAGAATAGCAGCACAACTGGAAGAATGTAGTCAGTGTCACTGAATTGTACATGTAGAAATTTCTGAAATAGGGTAACTTTGGCTATATTTATTTTCACCAAAAAAAAAAAGGTCCTCCAAGGTCAGGAAGGGAGAGTGTTGACGTGTGGTAGGGTTGTTAACCAATGTCATAAAACAATATGTGAACTGACTGTTTAATGAGAAACTATTTGTTCTGTAAACCTTCATCTAAAGTACAATTTAAAAAAAATTCAAAAAATAAAATTTATTTTTTTTGAGTTTTTAATCACAAGTACCTTGCTAAAGTTACTCATTTGATAATTTATCAATAGAATCTTTTGGTCATTTTACATACACAAAAATAACATCTGAGAATAACGAGAGTTTTATTTCTTTCACTTCAACCCTGTCTTTCTATGCAGTCTCTGATCAGAAATATGATGTTGAATAGAAGTAGGGTCGTGGACATTGTCATTTTGATCAGGGTCTCAAAGGGAGAACTTTGTAACCTTGCGTGATGTTTGCTGTAGGTTTTTTTTTGGTAACTTCTATTAGGTTAAAGGAGTCTCTTCTGTTCCTAGTTTGCTAAAAATTATGACCATGAATACCAGTAAACCTCCATTTGGATGTGTAAGTGTCTGTGGAATCTCTGGAGTTCCTGGGTTAATGGCGCTCTGTGTTAACCAACCTTTTGGTGGTTTGAACCACCCAGAGGCTCCTCAGAAGTGAGGCCTGGTGATCTGCTTTTGAAAAATCAGCCATTGAAAACTGGTAGAGCACAGTTCTTCTCTGACACACATGGGGTTGCCATGAGTCAGAATTGACTCCATGGCAACTGGTTTGGTGTTTTTTTTTTAAGACTGTCTAGTTAAGTCACATTCAGAGCAAGCAGAGGCATATCACATGCCTATACACAGAGATTCATCAACTCTTCTCCCTTAACCCAATCTGGCTCTAATTTTGCAGTATAAGTGAGTGCATTTTCTTGAGATGGTTGGTATGCCACTAAATATGGAGGAAATGTAAGGGTTAAACTAGGAGTCCCTGGGTGGCGCAGACAGTTAAGCAATCGACTACTAGCTGAAGGGTTGGTGGTTCGAACCTTCCCAGAGATGCCTCAGAAGACAGGCCTGATGATCTGCTTCCAAATGGTCACAACCTTGAATACTCTATGGAGCAGTTCTACTCTGCACACATGGGGCTGCCATGAGTAGGACTTAACAGCAGCTAACAGCAGCAACAATAAGGGTGAGACTGCAAGACATGTATTTTGGGTTTAAAGAAAGCTCAAATCTAAATTTAAAAATAAAATTAGACCTTAAAATCACTTTTAGCGCTTTAATGAGATTTTCTGTGATTTGAAGGTCATGATACCTGAGTTTTAATACTAGTTCTGATACCAACTTACCCTGGGGTCTTGGTCAGTTAGCTTTCTCTGGATCATGAGTGATACTTCCTGTGTTGCCTGCTTTGCATGGCTGTTGAGATTTCATAGGATTGGATGACATCAAAGTAAGACAAGCAGTAAAGATAACCAAGTGCAATTATTTATATTATACATTTTTGGTTTTTGTCCTCAGCCCTACCATTGACCATGCCCTGCTGGACATGCCCTTCCTTCCACTCCCTGGGGAGATGCCCTCTGGCTTCCGAGAGCAGCTGGACCACCCATTCTGAAGACACCAGCAGTCCTAGTTTTGGCCCTTCATACACAGACCTGCAGGTCATCAGTGCTGAGGAGCAGACGAGTGGCAAGGCTTCCGGGGCTGACTCAACTGGTAAGGTGGAGCACCAAGCCAGAGGGCTTTGCAAATCACTGTGGTGACCTGTCACCAGTCTTAAAATCCCTACAGCCAGCTCTGTTTACAGAATGAGTACAGGTGTAGCCATCTAGTCAAAAAGCTAGAATCCAGAGTGGTTCAAAATCGCGTTAGGAAAAACGTATAGACAGATCGCCTGGCAAATCATTAGTACTGGGAAACCATTTGACAGCCTATCTCAGTGTGTTGTATTCTGACTGTTCAGTACAAGTACCATTCCCTGTCGGTTTATTTTCTCCTTGGATAACTGAACTATGTGTATTTGCACAAGGCTGAAGCTTTCATCCTGTCTGCTACCTCCCACGTATCATCTCTCCTCAGAGGGAGACAGATTTAAGCAGAAACAAAGTGAATGTTATGAAGGGGAATGAAAATCAGGACTCAGCTACTGTGTCCAGACTACAGATCATTTTGCAGTTATAATGTTTATTCTGTTGTACCTAATTGATATTACACGTCAGCTTGTAAAGTCCCATGATCTCTTTTGTCAAACTTTCCAGTAGGCCTAGCATGGAATGCTGGCTTGCTTTGAGGTGGAATATGGGCCTATCAGCAAGTACTGTATTAGGGGCTAGGTTTCGGAAACCGTTAGGGAAGTATTGTGTGTTCTTGGTGTTTCGGTTATTTGGGCAGAGTATTGTTTTCCTCTGAAAGTGATGTTTTTGTTGTTTTTAGTTGCCGTCATGTCAGTTCCAGCTCATAGCAACCTTAAGTATAACAGAACGAAACATTGCCTGGTCCTGTGCCATCCTCATGATCATTGGTATGTTTGGATCCATTGTTGCAGCTATTGTGTAGTGCCTTCCAACCTAGGAACTCATCTTCCAGCACTATATTGGACAGTATTCTATTGTGATCCATAAGGTTTTTGTTGGCTAGTTTTCGGAAGTAGATCGCCAGGCCTTTTTTCCTAGTCTGTCTTAGTCTGGAAGCTCCACTGAAACCTGTCCACCATGTGACCTTGCTGGAATTTGAAATGCCAGTGGCATGGCTTCTAGATTCATAGCAACACGCAAGGCACCACAGTTTCAGAAACTGACAGACAAGTGATGGCTGAAAGTGATAGAATTACAGAAAGTTTCTCTGTGGCTAAAATTACCCAGCGTGTGATCAATATTTGTTTTTCCTTCTCAAGAATGTGATTTAGGAGGTTGTCTCAGCTCGTTTTTCAGATTTAGGTAGTATTTATTCTCATGATTCGTGCTGTTGGTTGGTTCTACAAGTAAAGAGAGGAATCCTTCTAAAAGGTTTAGACAGGATTCGAGTTGGTATTTGATAATGTTGCAGAGAATCCTAGCATGTCACAGACTCGCTGTCTCATCACAAACTACAGTTCTTTATAACATTTTGTCTTTACAAACTCTCCTCCGATTCTGGTTGATCTCTGTGGCTAAAACTACCTGTCAGTGGCTGAAATCTGCCCCACAAACCCATGCCCACTGTGGGGAGCATTTCACGGATGGGAAGGCACTGCCAGAAGCTGCTGATGGCACCACAGTCAATGGACTGAGGTGTTCAGAAAGAGCGACCCTGCGTTCCTCTTCCCCTTTACCTCTCCTTGCTCTCAGCCTCCCTCCTGAGCCTTCCAGTGGAGGAGTCTGTAGTGTAGTGGGGAAAAGCGCCCAGACTCTGGAGTCAGACTGCTCAGGTTCAAATCCTGGTTCTGCCATTTGCCAGCTGTCTTAGTTATCTAGTGCTGCTATAGCAGAAATACCACAGGTGGTGGCTTTGTCAAACAGAAATTTATCTTCTCACAGTTTAGGAGGCTAGAAGTCTGAATTCAGGGTGCCTGCTCTAGGAGAAGGGAAGGTCATTGTCTCTTTTCAGCTCCTTTCCTTGTCCTCTTGGTGATCTTCATGTGGCATGGCATTTATCGTCCCCTGTTTCTGCCTTTTTGCTGCTTGCTTAATCTGTTCTTCTGTATCTAAACAGATATTGATGTAAGGCACACCCCACACTAATATGCCTCATTAACATAACAGAGAAAACAATTCCCTAATGGGATTATAACCACAGGTGTAGTAGGATTTACAGCACATATTTTGAGGGACACAATTCAGTCCATAACACCACCTATGTGAAATTGGGCAAGATCCTTAATATCTTTACACGTCAGTTTCCTCATCTGAAAAATTGGGATGATAATAGTACTTGCTTCATCAGGCTGTTGTCAGCCCCACGTGAGAGGGTTTGTATAGAACAGCTTACGTGATTCCTGGCACAGGATAAATGATCATCAGGGATACAGCTTCTTCTGTTTCCTGGATCAGAGTTCTTAACTGCCTCAGAGAGGTGGAAGATGGGCCTCTTGCTGAAGGAAAAGTCAGAATATCAGCTTTCAGGGTGTTTTTTCAGTGGCCTCTATGCCTTGTTATTAGGTGAGAATTGCTTTAATTCCTGGAGGCTTAAGTGATGAAAACCAGAGTCCTAGCCTGAAGAGGACATTATTCATCTGCCTCCAAAACTCATAATTGGTTTTTGCGTCTCTCTTTCTTAAAGCCGTTCTAACAGTGTCACAGTTCTCATTGAGAAAACCTCCTCACCTGTTGTTTCAGTCAGGCCCACCTGGCAGGAAGCTGATGGTGCCCTCCAAAGGGTTCATCTGAAGAGAGTTTAATGAAGGGGCTGCTTGCAGGGGTGTGGGTACGATTAAAAGCACTACAACGGATGGAAGAGCACTCAGGGCCTGGGAATAGTGGGGGCCATTAGCAGCCCTCGACCTGATGGGCAATGATTTTGGAGGCAGCAAGAGCTGGAACCATGCAAAAGGGACTCCAGGACAGGTGGTATGGCTGTAGAAAGAACAGAGCCACTGCCAGAGATTCGGTAAGGTGGGAGGGGTTTGGGGGGATAAATACCCAGATGCTTCCCATTGGCAGATCCCAGCTGGAAGCCAGATGGCAATAGAGCCCGCCAGGGTCACTGCAGAGATTCAAATGCAAACACCAGGACTGGAGAATGAATGAGGCTCTTAGTTGCTTAAGTAGGAGGCAGTTTTTATAGCTACAGAGAGGATTAAGATGTAGTGCCTTTTGGCAGCCACCTGCTTTAGCAGAAGGAGTAATAATCACAGCCATCACTTACTGCTTTTGTGTTGTGTACTAGTAACCAGACCCACTGCCTTCAAGTCGATTCTGACTCGTGGCAACTCCATGTGTGTCAGAGTAGAACTGCTCCATAGAGTTTTCAGTGGCTGATTTTTGGAAAGATCACCAGGCCTTTCTTCGAAGGTGCCTCTGGGTGGACTCGAACCTCCAACTTTTCAGTTAACCACTGAGCGTGTTAACTGTTTGCACCTCCCCTGCAAGGAAGGTATCGTTATCCCCATTTTCTAGATGTTACTGAGTCTGAGAGAAGTTAAGAAACTTGTTTAAGGGAACACCACTAAAAAATGGATTGAAGTAGAATTTCAACCTAAGTTCGGCAGACTTCAAAGCCCACACAGTTTCTGGTGGTTCCCAAATCTGGTGGTGCCCCAGAGTCACCTGGGTACTTTGGAGAAATAAAAATTCCCAGCCAACCGAGACTTACTGAATCAAAGTCTCTGGGGGCATGGGCCAGGAATTCACATTTTTATGAAGCTCTCCATTTGTATGATTCTAATGCAGTTGGTCCAAGGAACAGCATTTAGGAATTACCATGTAATATGATTTGGCTTCTTTGAGGTAATTTGAGACATTTGGGGAAAAGCAGGGTAAGGAGAGGACCACAGTGGTGATTCTTCTGAGTTCCCGGAGATCTATAGAGAAGAGTGACATTTTCCTTCAGTAGAATCGTGGACAAATACATGGCTAGTAAATGGCTGAATCAATAATGTGAAATTTACCTTGAATATAAAAATATTAATAAAAATAGTACTCATATATAAATTAGTTATTTGAAATTCGCCAGGTACGGTTCTAAATTCTTTAGATGGATTATCTAAGTAAATCCTCAAAATAAACCTGTCAGGTAGATACTGTTATAGCCCCCAGGTTACATATGTGGAAACTGAGGCACGGAGAGGTTAAGTAAACTTCACAGGCTCACATAGCTGGAGCCCCAACTACAAGGCTCATCTGCCACCCTGTGCACAGTGAAACCCTAATAAACAGCTTGAGGGCACTCGGGTGCACACTACTTTGCAAGATTTGAATTGCACAGTCTGTGAAATCTGCTGAGAGTAATGTTTTCCACTGGAAGAGTGGTTTGTCTGGAGATGTGGGGTTCAAATGCCTTAATGCAAGGAGGTATATAGGGTGTTAGCCAAGAGCATGAGCTTTGCAGTCAGAAAGAACTGAGTCCTAGAGGAGGGAGTATACAGTCATCAAAAGCTCAGCTATGGCAGCTGAGCTATCTGGGTTCACAACCTGGCTGATGTACTCTTAACCCTTGGGAAAATTGCTGACTTCTTAAAGCCTGAATTTTCCCTTTGTAAAATGGAGATAGGCTGTGCTCCTTGGTCGTGTGGATCAAATAGGATGACCCAGGAAAAGCTCTGAGCAGTGCCTGGCTTGTAGTAAGCTCTGTCATGTTAGACCACTTGGATACTTTCATATGGCTTTGCTTATTCTGTGTGATTAACACAGAAAGAAATGTTTATGTGGCATGTGTGTTAGATGAACCCCCATGCAATGATTTTTTGAAATACAAGCAACACAGAAGTATACTGAATAAAATCAAAAGTTTCCCTTATTCTGTCTTCTCTCTACCATCCCAGAGGTCACCTCAGTTATCAGTTTGCTGTTACCTTCCAGACCTTGTTACTGCACAGCTACATATGTTGTTTATTGTTGTGAGTTGCCATCCAGTCGCCCTTGACTTGTAGTGACCCCATGCACAATGGAACAAAGCGCTGCCTGATCCTGCACCATCCCCATGATCGGTTGTGGATCAGACCGTTGTAATCATAGGGTTTTAATTGGCTGATTTTTGAAAGCAGATAAGCTAAAACCAAACCAAACCCGTCGCCATCGATTCCGATTCATAGTGACCCTACAGGACTGAGTAGAACTGCCCCATAGGGTTTCCAAGGCTGTAATCTTTGCAGAAGCAGACTGCCACATCTTTCTTCCGCAGAGCTGAGGGGTGGGTTCGAACCGCCGATCTTTCGGTTAGCAGCCAAGTGCTTAACCATGGCACCACCAGGGCTCCTTGGAAGTGAATAACCAGGCCTTTTTTCCTAGTCCGTCTTCATCTGGAAGCTCCACTGAAACCTGTTCAGCATCATATCAACATAGGCCTCCACTGATACATGAAAAGCATTGGCTGAGAATCGAACCCAGGTTTCCTTACATGGGAGGCAAGAATTCTACCACTGAGCCACCACTGCCTCCACAGCTACAGATGTTGTTATTGGGTGCTGTTGAGTGAATTCGGACACATAGCGACCTCATGTGACGGAGTAGAACTACCCCGTAGGGTTTTCTTGGCAGTAATCTTTACAGAAGCAGATCAACAGGTCTTTCTCCTGAGGAGCCACTGAGTGGGTTTGAATCGCCACCCTTTCAGTTAGCAGCTGAGTGCTTAACCATTGCCCCACCAGGGCTCCTTAAAGCTACACATAGAGGATGTATATAAATATATTACATTTATTATTTTGAGGTTTATTTTTAACATAAATAGGATCAAAGGGATTTTAAATAAGTTGTGTAGCAGGCAGAGCTTGAGGATAAAGCTCATGTTTCCTTTACAGACAGGAATGCTTACAGATTACTGCTGTGTTCTCACAGTAACTTGTTATGTAAACAACTTTCTGGGTACTCCACTTTGAAAAGAAACCTCCTGGTTCTTTAGTAATGAGCCAAGGGCCCAGATTGGCCAAGATATTGGGAATGCTTCCATCTGCATCATAATGGCAGATCTCCCTTCACATCTCCCCTCCTCCATTCTTCCAGGCCCAGAGATGGTCAACAATGTGCCTCCAGGGTTCTAGGACGAGAGAAAGGGAGGTGAGTGGCCAGTGAGCAGCCCGCAGGCCATGTGGACAGTCTGGATGCAGTTCAAGCTGTGGGAACCCCGTGAGGCTGTTCCGTAACATCCTGGTCTATGCAGTGAGAGTGCAGTTCAGGCTTTGAAAAACCTTTAACTCGTCTTAGACCTTAGGGGAGAAAGAGAGTGAGGAAAAATAAGAGTTAGAAATAGGACCAATATTTCTAAGCCTATGACACTTATCTTCTGTTATGGATCCAGTTGTGTCCCCCACAAAATATGTGTTGGAATCTTACTCCCTATACCTGTGGATGTAATCCCCTTTAGGAATAGGGTTTTCTTTGCTGTGTTAATGAGGCCATATCCATGTATGGTGTGTCCTAAACCTAATCATTTCTGAGATATAAAAAGAGCAGATTAGACACAGGAGCAAGCACAAATGGGGGAAGGTGAATGCCGCATGAAGATCGACAAGGAACCAAGGGACGCTGGGGCTATAGAAGCTGAGACACACAAGGACCTTCCCCCAGAGCTGACAGGGAAAGAGCCTTCCCTAGAGCCAGTGCCCTGAATTTGGACTTCTACCCTCCTAAACTGTGAGAAAATAAATTCCTGTTCTTTAAAGTCACCTACTCGTGGTATTTCTGTTACAGCAGCGCTAGGAAACTAAGACACTACCCCAGCAGTTGTTGGGTGATTGAGAGCTTCACAGAAACCTATCCATGTGGAAAGGCTCCCAGCCAAGTACCTGGCTGTCCTCTTCCTGGTCCAGGCCGCCTCTGGGAGAGCCCTATGTGGAGGCTGGAGCGGTTCGGTCTGGGTTAACTGAATCCCTCTGGGCTGTGGGACAGATCTCTTCTGTTTCTACCTCCTTTGTGCAAGTCTTCTCCCCAGAGGTCAACTTCCTCATCTGAAACGGGGCTGAGAGTCCAGGTGTGTCTGACGAGAAGGTATATGTGAAAGTGCTTCGCACCATGCGGAGAGCTACAGGGATAAAAAAAATCCGGATTTAATATCTCTGTGCCTCATTTCCATGTGCTCTGTGAAATAAGGATAATTACTGCCTACTCCCTTATTACCCTAAAAAACAAAAATTAAACCAGTTGCCATTGAATTGATTCTGACTCATGGAGACCCCATGTGTGTCAAAGTAGAACTGTGCTCCACAGGGTCTTCAGTAGCTGATTTTTTGGAAGTGGATCACCAGGGCTTTCATCTAAGGAGCCTCTTGGTGGACTGGAACATCCAGCCTTTTGGTTAACAGATGAGCATGTTAACCAGTTGCAGTACCCCGGAACTCCTGTTACCCTAAAAAACCAAACCAAACCTGTTGCCGTCAAGTCGATTCTGACTCATAGCGACCCTATGAGGATTTACCCCAAAGAGGACTGTAAACTACGTGCAGGGTGGGATGAAATCCTAGAAGGGATTTGCATTTCTCAGAAGCAATAGGTAATAGGTAAATACAGAGAGGTGCTGTGGGAAGTTCAGTATCATTGGTTCCTGTGCTGAGGGCCTGGGGGAGAATTTCCTCCCAGTGCCCCTTAGCATTGCAGAGGGATGTAGAGGGTGAAGGAGAGGGTGGGGTTGCAGTCTCATTCAGGGGCTCCCTCACCTGACCTGTGCTCTCCCTAGCAGCACCTGTGTGAGGACGCTGACTGCAGAAAGACGGTCTGTGTGTCATCTCTTGTGTGTGTGGTGGGGGTGTATCCTGGCCCCCGCTGTGTGATGGGCGCAGTGAGAACAGCCTCCTCCCTGTCATCTGTGGCAGGAGCTCTGCAGGGATGTGCAGCCCCAGAGGGCAGTCCCCGTTCCCAGCATAATTGTGGAGGGAAAGACTCTGTGATCAGCCTACACTTTCTTCTCATTTTCTCACCAAGGGGATCATTAGGAGGAGGAAGGCAAACAAATCCCCTCACCTCAGTTAAATCACAGGGCTGGGGCTGAGGCTGGAAAGCAGTGTTCATGTTTCAGCTCTCCAGAGCCAGTGGCAGGAGAACTGGGAATAGGCAGGATCCCTAACAGTACTGCTTCCTCTCTCATCCCTCTTCTCCCCAGGAGCCCCTTTTCCTTCCCCTAGCTTGAAACACAGGCACTCCCTGCTGGGCTGGCTTCACCAGGGAGAGTAGCTTGTAATGCCACTCATTTTACATGGGTTGGTAAAGGTAAGAGGGACCAGGGAGTGAAAACAAGCCTTCTGCCTTTGAAGTTGATTCTATCCAGGGAAGAGAAAACAGAAAAATTTGCAGTAGCACAAGCTGCTATTAACTGATGAGTTTCAGTTTTGATTTTCTTTTATGTACAAGAGAAGTGTAGATTTCAGTGTGAGATGAGAATGCTTCAGGCGTATGTGTAAACTGAGGAATGTCAAGACTGGATGAAACACATGTTGTTGTTAGTTGCCATGGAGTCGGACCAACTCCTGGCGACCCCATGCACAACAGAACAAAATGCTGCCCAGTCTTAGGCCGTCTTCATGCTCCTTGGTATGCTTGAGTCTACTGTTGTCGCCAAAATATTGTGTATTTTGAGAGGGCTCATCTTCCAGCACTATACTGGACAATATTCTGTCGTGATCTATAAGGTTTTCATTAGCTATTTTTGGAAGTAAATCACTAGGTCTTTCTTCCTACTCTGTCTTAGACTGGAAGCTCTGCTGAAACCTCTCCACCATGGTTGACCCTGCTGGCATTTGAAATACCGGTAGCAAAGCTTCCAGCATCTGCCTAACACACAAGCCACTACAGTACAACACACTGAGAGATGGGTAGTGAATACATGTATACCTATTGCCGTCGAGTTGATTCCAACTCATAGCGACCCTGTAGGACAGAGTAGAACTGCCCCATAGGGTTTCCAAGGCAGTAATCTTTATGGAAGCTGACTGCCACATCTTTCTCCCGCAGAGCGGCTGGTGGGTTCAAACCAACAACCTTTCGGTTAGTGGCTGAGTGCTTAACCACTGTACCACCAAGACTCCTGAATACATACATAAATATATACACACATATATGTGTGAATATGTATTATGTATGTGTATGTGTATATATTTATAAAATTTATCTTTCCATTAACCTATACTGCCTGCCTACCTGGCCAGATACCTGGTCAGATCTCAGTGTATGGAAACCCAGGCATATATAAATTGTCAAATTGGTTTGGAAGTATATGTCATTGCTAAAGTGCTGGGAAACCAGAGAAACCAGAAAGAAATATTTTGATGAATTTGCCTGGAATAGTTAGCTTTATAAAGTTAGCGCTACTTTCTCTCATGTTCTGATAAAGCTCTTGGCCTTTTATTTGTTTTTGTTTTTTTTTATTCCAGAATCAGCAAACCCAAGACTGCATGTTGCCACACCTTGTATTTAAGCCCTCTTGGGCATTAAAACAAATTTATGGCCAGATGTTCTTGATTCATTTACATTTAACTGATCATAGTGGAATTCTGCCAGAGC
>NW_004444142.1:2794907-2799041 GCF_000243295.1 Trichechus manatus latirostris
AAGAGGTTGAACAATTTGGCCACATGGCTAGAAAGGAGAGAGTTGGGATTCAGTCCAAGTGTCCTGGGCTCACTCTGCCTCCTGCATGGTAATGTGAGAGGTCTATGTTTGTGAATACAGTGAGTTGTGAGGAAGAGTAGCTATAGAGATCCTTCTGTAGACCCATGCTCCTTCCTCTGTATTCCCTGGAAGCTATGTACAAGTCTCCCTTAAGGCTTATCTCATTGGATAGTAATAATTTGTTTAGGAGTCTCCTACTAGATTGGAGCCTTTCTGGATGCAGGAAGCACATTTAACTCATTTTATATCCCCAGCACACTGCCTGGCACATTGAAATTACACAGTGTATCTTTGTGGAAAAATTAATTATCCTGCTATAGGGCTGGAAGATCCTTGTTCCCAAACTTATTCTCCTGTTACCTAGACTTAAGTTTGCATGCTAATTGAAATGGAAGTTCATGACTGAGAAGAATTAAAACAGAACAAGTAGGTGCAACTGTTGTCCCTGGGTGCCATCTAGTCAAAATCCGACTCATAGTGACCCTGTAGGACAGAGTAGAACTGCCCTGTAGGGTTTCCTAGGCTGAAATCTTTACAGGAGCCAATTGCTAGGTCTTCTCTCCAATGAAACTGCTGGTGGGTTCGAACCACCGACTTTTCTGTTAGCAGCTGAACGCTCAACCGTTGTGCCACCAGGGTTTCTTTTAAGTGCAACTGGTATGACTTATTTCCCATGATTTCATATATTAAGCTGTTATCCAGTAGTCTCCATTTTGTTGTTCCTGTGCATATTTGGGTTTTACCGTAATGCTTTAAATATTTTTTTAAGTGTATCTGTGTGTGGTGGGGGGAGTGTAGTAGAGGGATGTTCTCTAAGTTTGAGTGTCTCAGAATCTAATTTGTCCTATATATTCTTTAACCAAAGCAGCCATATTTTTCTTCCCAATTTTGTTCACCACAGAGAGTGTGAAGAAAGTGAGTTGGGGAAAGTTTTTTGTGATATTGAAATAAGTTTATGTGGTTATGGAACCAACTGGGTGGAGCAAAATCTGAGAAAGAACAGTAGAGTTTAAGATACAGTGTTCTTTTCAGTTCCAACAGGTGATCTAAAATAGTTACTTTGGAACCACTTATTAAAATACCTGTGGCTTGCAACCAGAGGTTTTGCAAGTCTCTTTCTGGAATTGCAAGTAGACTAATCCTGAAGAAGAGGTGGCAACATAAAGCATTCATTGATTACCTTCTGTGGTGTTCTGTTTACTGCTAAAATCCCCCTTTTACAGATGAATTAACTAATACCCACTGTCACACATTAGTTGATTGACAAAATTAGGATCGACAGCCAGGCTGTACAGCTCTACCTCTTCTGTGACTGGGGTCTCTGGAAAGACCACTCCTGTGCTCCCATTCCTATAAGGCAGGGACTTGGGGATAGAATCGAGGGGGTACATGAACTCTGCTGATTTACCTCTTTATTGTCTCTAACCTTTATGGACGTAAGCCACAAACCACAATATTAGTATTAGCAGTGCCTCTCACTTAGTAGCCAACAGAAATCACGGTTATCTCCATAGCACAGTATAATTGCAACAGATATCTCAGAGTATCAGTTTGCTCATTACTAAGTTGAAATCTTGGTAGTTGTTAGAGTACCATTAGATCTTGTTTTATTTTATGTATTAATAAAGAAGTACAGATACTACTATTGCAAATTCATTAATTTGGTTTTTAATATTTCATAAGTATTCAATACAAATAGTTTAAGTCCTATATACATTTTTTATTTTATATACTTAGCACATTATCCTGCGAAGGAGTCCCTAGGCTTTTGTAGCCTGCAAAGGGTCTATGGCACAAAAAATGGTTTAAGAATCCTTACTTTGGTGACTCCCTGGTGCTTGCACAGTGAAACTCAAACTCTGACTTAATGCCAGTTGGTTTGTACATTCATCAAGTGAGGACCTACTGTATGCCAGCCACCGTACTAGGACCTGAGTGTGTAATGGTGAACAAGAAAGACATGGCCTCTGCCTTCAAGTGGCTTACAGTCTCGTGGGGGCTGTGGATATACTTGAGAATAAACAAAGGCCATTAGAGTCTAGTGAGAGAAGTGCTTTGATAGGGCAGGTTTAGAGAGTTATAAAGAAATAGCAGAAGGGAGGAGACCCTAAACCTGTAGGTGAGGAAATATTCTCCAGAGAATTGATTCAGAAACTGAGGCCTGCTGGCTGAGGTTGGGTTATTTCAGGAGAAGGAACATTTGCAAAGGCCCAAAAGCCAGAGAAAGCATGATGACTTCATAGGACTGAAAGTACTGCCTTTGACTAAAATGTATTGTTCATTCAAGGAGTGATTAGAGAGTAATCGAACCAGCATTGTCCAGTAGAACTTTCTGTGATGATAGAAATATTCTGTATCTGTGCTGTCCAATATGGGAGCAGTTAACTACATGTAGCTAGTGAGCACTTGAAACATGGCTAGTGTGACTGAGAAATTTAATTTAATTTTTATTAAATTACATTTAAAATTAAATAGCCACATGAGGCTAGTGACTACGTATTAGGCACACAGTACAAGACCATAGACTCTAGGTCGAGGCAGATCATATAGGGCCTTAGGCATATTCATATTATTGTGTTGGTTTTAGCTGCCATTGAGTCAGCCCCTGACTCACGGCAACCTCATGTACAACAGGATTGTACTGGTGTGACCCATAGGATTTTCACTGGCTGATTTTTCGGAGGCAGATTGCCACACCTTTCTTTCTACTCCGTCTTAGTCTGGACATGCTGCTGAAACCTGTTTAGCATCATAGCAACACACAAGTCTCCACTGACAGGGGGTGCCTGCACTTGGGGTACGTTGGCCAGGAATTAAATCTGGATCTCCGGCATGGAAGGTGAGAGTTCTGCCACTGAACCACTGCTACCCCAAACTCATACTAAGGAGTTTGAAATTATTGCTAAGAGCAGTGGTGGACCATTAAAGGTTTTAAGCCAAGGAATGAATGATGTGGTCAGATGTGGAAAATAGTATGGATGGGGCAGGGTGAGACAGGCACATCAGTTAGAGGCCCAGGACAGTAATCCAAGCAAGATAGATGGTGGCCTGGACCAGCCTGTCTCCAGCTTTCAGTAGTTTCCCAGGTGAATCTTATAGCACCACTGACTTAAATGAGACCAGAAGTAGTTTGGAGAAAAGTGAACAGCTACAAAAGACATTTAGTATTTAAAATGGACAGAATCCCAATCAAACTGCTTCAAATTGTTTCTCATCTTTATGCCTCTACTCTTGCTTTTCACCTTGAATAACTCCTTTTTTCTACCTATCAAAGTCTTCCTTACTGTTTAAAATAAAATTTAAATGATGTTTTCTCACAGAAAGTCCTTGTGCCATCTTGCGTCGGAATCGACTCAATGGCATCGGATCTTTTTTTTTTTTTTTTTTTTTTTATTGTACTTTAGATGAAGGTTTACCGAACAAGTAGTTTCTCATTAAACAGTCAGTACCTATCTTTTTTTTTTTTTTTTTTGTAAGCAGTTTCCCTCCTGAGTTTTACTGTAGGTCACAGACCCTGCAGCACCTATTCTGCCTTCTGTTGGAGAGTTGTTTGCATAGAAACCATCTCCTTACCAAATGATTAGCTCCTCCAGGGCAACAGTGATGTTTTCATCTTTGAATTATCTCTACAATCTCGTCTTTCAGCACGATGTCTGGTACTAAGGAGATGTCTGGTGGATGTGTTTATAGATATTTTCCTCTTTTTGCCACATAGCATCGGCATTATCCCCTTGCTTTTCTGCTTCAAAAAACACAAAACTTGCCTCAAAAGACTTGGTCCCAAGTAATCAAGTCTAGAAAGAAAATTGAGAAAAATAGAAATTAGTTCTTCTGATCATAATTTTGAATTATTTTTGCTGAATATTTCAAGAGGTAGATAGAGTTGGGATAGTCATTAAATTCATCTGTGAAGGATGATGTCTCCAGTTTTAAGTAGCGTCCAGGTGAATGGTACTTACCACTTGTCTTAGTCATCTAGTGCTGCTACAACAGAAATACCACAAGTGGATGGTTTTAACGAAGAGAAGTTTATTTCCTCACAGTCAAAGTAGGCTAAAAGTCCAAATTCAGGGC
>NW_004444142.1:2799717-2800948 GCF_000243295.1 Trichechus manatus latirostris
AAAGTATTAGCTGCAGAACTAGACCTCGTAATTCCTTGTCCTCCACCCATTTTGTGAATCATTTAAAAATGTAAGGCATTAGCCAGGCACAGCTGGTTATTTTTCATTTCATTCCTCTCTGAAAGTTTCATCTTTTTTTTTTTGAATTAAACAATTGGCTACCTTTCTTGAGGGTTCGGTTCATTCATGCAAAGAGTTAATAGCAGTCGAACCAATGGAAACAGAATCGCTCAATCCAAGAAGACAGTTTTTTTCTTAATAGCAAGCTTGACACTATAATGAGATATGGCTCATTGGTCAAACGAAGGTCTCTTGACAGTCGGGGTCAGTGTAATTCTCTCTGGGGGTTCTTTTGCAGTGAGTGGCAGTGAGTCCTCTTATTAAGGCTGTGCCTGAGTTCTTCGTACATTAGAGATCCGTTTTCACTCCCTGACCTTCACTCAGGGGCTATTCCTTCTGCTCTCGCATTACTCAGATCTTAGAAAAGCTCCTTGTTAATGTCATATGAGTGTAAGTTTTTCCCCAGAATGAGAATTAATTTTTCACAGTGTTTACTTTGCTTACCAGATCATCTGCAGTGAACAATTTCACATTTTTTCACCACATCAAAGATTTTGCTTTTAGGTGTGGCTGGTATCTGTCTGTCTCCCAATCCCACAGCACCTTCCTATAGAATCAAAGCCTCTTTTCAAATTTACAGTCCCTAACAGGGACAGATTACCCAGTTAGCAGGGTAAGCACAGGCTGAGTTGTGCTTACTTACTAGTCTGTCGTGAAAAATTTCACATTGTTTTCAGAAGTGACTTGAATCTTGTTTCAAATTTGTAAATGTAAATACTTGAGTTTTCTTTCCAGGAATAGAACTGCAGCCTTCTAAACAGACTGTGGGATGTTGTTCTCAGTCATGAATTCACAGTGGGATTAGTTATCACTTCCAAGTTCTGCATCATTAGGAGGAGAGTTTCCTGATATTGATGATGATCCATATCAGCAGTTTATCAGTCTCAAAACCTAGTCCCAGTGGGGACTGAGAGCAATTCAGGCTCCTCTGAGTCGTTCAATTCTATTCCACTTACCTCTTGGGACTCTTTAATGGTTATATAGTGTAGCTTTCCAGAGTAAAACTGACATCCAGCTCTGATTCCAAGAGTTTGCATGTATCACAGTGGATAAAATAAAATGGCCGTGTCCGTATTATTTGTCTTGCTGCATACTGGGGTTCCAAGCAATA
>NW_004444142.1:2801159-2801953 GCF_000243295.1 Trichechus manatus latirostris
AGACTGCCACATCTTTCTTCCGTGGAGCTGCTGGTGGGTTCGAACCACCAACCTCTTGGTTAGCAACCGAGTGCTTAACCACGGTGCCACCAGGGCTCCTTAGGGGTACCATAGGCTCTTTTCCTGTGAAATGGACAATTGACTTTTCCTCAGACTTATGTGGAGTGCCATACAGTACAGTTTAGAAGCCCCCACTCATCCCCACCCAAGATAGCCAGATAGCCACCTGTAAGCCCATCCTGTGTAGTATGTCAGGAGCCAACATTAGCAATGCCACTAGCTATAGAAACTGGATTTTGGATCTGACACTCCATTTATAACCTCCTTCCCACAGCAATAGTAAGGAGAAAAGAGTTGTTTATCAACTCAATCAGCCTTTTATCTGCTTATCTATAGAATGGCTTAGTGGTTCATGAAGAGGCTAGGTTATGCTGCCAGACTCATTGGTCACGTACTAATTCAAATGTAAATATGCTCGTTCACAAAAGAAGAAATGAAAAGGTGATTAATTCCAGTAATCAGATGTACAGCTTAAACAATGTCTGTTGGCTTGATAAAGTTTAAATGATTGAAAATACCCAGCGTCAGGGGTGTGGAGAGGTGGGCACGCACATACAGCAGTCGCTGACAGCTTAAATGTCATATGCTCTAACTATTAATTTATCTCAAGGAAATAATGTGCCTGAGTTTGCAACACAGCAATGTTTTTATTAGCAAAAGCAAGCAAAACCCATATTTCAAGTAAATTATGATACATTCATATAATGGAATGCTATGCAGCCATGGAAAGTATC
>NW_004444142.1:2803847-2804666 GCF_000243295.1 Trichechus manatus latirostris
ATATTATATTATTGCTCAGAACATTTGCTGTCCCTCTCTACAGTGCCCATCCCCTGACAACAGGATGATACCCCTGCCTAACTGGTGTCAGGCTTTGTCATGTGACTTGCTTTGGCCAATGAAATGCAGGTAGAAGTGACACTTCTAGCATAGACTTCCATGTGCTTCTGCCATCATTCTCTTTTTCTTCTCTGCCAGAGACATTGATACTGCCCCACATGCCACCCTCAGACCCTGGCTTGGAATCTGTTCCGGTGCTCCTCTGATTTCACTCATCTCCACGCCCCACCTTCTAGAACGTGCTGTGCTCCTCAAACCTAGGACTCCAGAATCCCCTGCCTAGACAGTCCCAGGCCCTCTTTCAGGCATCTTTCTGGATCTGTGTACCCAAGTGTGGACCACACTGCTGGCTTGTGTGCCCCTAGGCCTACGGGGACTATGAATAGAGCTTGGGCATGTGGATGGGATGGCCACATGCATGCACACAGGGCCCTCATGGTACAGGAAGGAGCAAGGAAAGGGAAAGGGAACAGGCCTCAGGCCAGGGACTGCTTCTCCCTACACTGCCATCTTTCTGTGTACAAACTCAAGGAGTCCAAGAAATCAAAATGCAATGTTGGCCTTCCAAGCTATTATGAAGATATATTGGTCAAGGAGGATAGGACATATTTTACTTAACAGTTTGTTAGCCTGGTTTATACTTCTAAATATTTAGACATATGTTATATATGCCTGCATCTGGACTCTTACGCCAGTGCCTGCGAATGTTACGGATGGGTCTGATGTTTTAAATAGGGGCTGCTCTTTCAGCCTGGGCCT
>NW_004444142.1:2805896-2881458 GCF_000243295.1 Trichechus manatus latirostris
TCTGACATCAGCAATGATATTTTCCCCATAGAATCCTTCAGTATTGCAACTTGAGGCCTGAATTTATTCTTCATTTCTTTCAGCTTGAGAAATGCTGAGGGTGTTCTTCCCTTTTGGTTTTCTAACTTCAGGTCTTTGCACATTGCATTATAATATTTACTTTGTCTTCTCAAGCTGCCCTTTGAAATCTTCTGTTCAGCTCTTTTACTTCATCATTTCTTCCATTCACTTTAGTTACTTGATGTTCAAGAGCAAGTTTCAGAGTCTCTTCTGACATCCATTTTGGTGTTTTCTTTCTTTCCTATCTTTTTAATGACCTTTTGCTTTATTTATGTTTGATGTCCTTGATGTAATCACACAACTCATCTGGTCTTTGGTCATTAGTGTTCAGTATGTCAAATCTGTTCTTGAGATGGTCTCTGAATTAGGTGGGATATACTCAAGGTCATACTTTGGCTCTTGTGTACTTGTTTTAATTTTCTTCAGCTTCAACTTGAACTTGCACATGAACAGTTGATGGTTTGTTCCATAGTCAGCCTCTAGCTTTGTTCTGACTGATGTTATTGAGGTTTTCCATCATCTCTTTTCGTGGATGTAGTCGATTTGATTCCTGTGTATTCCATCTGGTGAGGTCCAGATGTATAGTCGCCATTTATGTTGTTGAAAAAAGTATTTGCAATGAATAAGTCATTGGCCTTGCAAAATTCTATCATGTAATCTCTGGCATTGTTTGTATCACCAAGACCATATTTTCCAACTACGAGTTCTTCTTCTTTGTTTCCAACTTTTACATTCAAGTCACCAGCAATTATCAATGCATCTTGATTGCTTGTTTGATCAATTTCAGACACGTAAGCTACCACAGTACGACAGACTGACAGATACGTGGGAGGACAGCCATATAGACACAGACACACACATACACTTAGAGAGTCAGTCATTCTGTCCCTGAGTGACACAAATGGTTAAGCACTTGACTACTAACCAAAAGTTTGGTGGTTCCAACCCACCTAGTGGCATCTTGAAATAAAGGCCTGGGGATCTGCATCGAAAAGGTCACAGCTGTGCAAACCTTATGGCGTGCAGTTCTGCTCTACAACACACAGGGTCATCATAAGTTGGAATCAACTCAGTGGCAACTGATGGCAGGATGATATATATCTATATCAGATATTATTGGAAATTATTTTAACTCTCTGTCAGCTGTTCTATGGTGTGCTAAATTTCAGATCTCAATTTCACCTAAAACTTCTCTGTCAGTAATCTTTTGGCTTTACTCTCCTTCCACAGAACCTGGACCTTAGGGTAGTTTTTTCTTCAGTACTAAACCTACAGCCTTAGAATTCTTTGATTTCTTGACCTACTGCCATACCCCTTTAGCCAGTTCTCAATCCTGAGTAACCCCTACCAGGTACTCATAACGTTTATGCTACTGAGATCTACTAAAAACCAAAAAGTCTTGAATTAATCCTACTGTTTCTTCAGGAACCTTACCCCTTCAAACACCCTCCCTTGTATATTGTGTGTGTATATCTAACTTTCTCCCCGTTTCGGAAATCTCTCTAAATGTGCTCCATTCATTCTTATGCTTAAGAAAATCATTGTTTTTGCAACTGCTTTCCCTCATGTCGATATTTTTGAATGACTTTTCTCACTTAGGTTTAAAGCCCTAGTGTAGATTTTGGCAGGACTGACTCCACAGTAAATCCAAGAATATTATTTATGAAACTTGGTGGAACCCACAGCCGTGGTCTGAAATTCTGGTTTTCCTCCAACTTGAATGTTTGTCCCTCCCTTCAGGTCTCTCCTTTGTCTCCTTTATAGACTGGCAATGTGACTGACAGTCCAGCTGTGTCCACAGAACCAAAAGAAAAAACAGCTCTAGAGAAAGAGGCGAAGCAATGGTGTATTCCTCCTACCGCAGTTTCCCCACCAGTTGCATCCAGCTCTCCAGACCATCCCAGCACATCTCATTAGGTGGAAACACAGAAAGAGTTTGAGTGGGGGAGGGATATACTTGGGCAGTTTTAAGAGAGTCATGATTAGGGCTTGTACTGAGACTTCTGTCTCCATTTCTTTCTTTTCTTTTTTCTAGTTCTCTCTTCCTTAATTTTTGTTTCCTTCCCATTACTGCACAGATTTGGTTCTTAGACAGCATCTTGAGGAATGTCTCTGGTTAGTCCTGATACAGAGAATGGGTCACCATTTTTAGTATTGACTCATCATTTCAATTGGCATTGAGCCTTTGCTCAAAAGACCAGCCCTCCTTGTGATGGCACACCTTCTACCTGTCTTAGTCTTCCCCAGTCTTCCTCCTGCCCCGTTGCTGCGCTAACCTTGCCTGTCATTCCTTGAGCAGCCATACTTTGGGAAGCAGCATCAGCCCGAAGTAATTCAGATCCCTATGTCCAGGTGCCCTAGAAGACTGTTTTGAAGATAGTAACTAAGAAGAACTACAAGTAGAGAAAGAGGAAGATATGAAGAGCTTTGCTTGAGGCCTGTAATTCTAGTTGATGGCCCTCAGAATAATAAAAGGGGGTTGCTGTCACTGTTTTAGAGGCACTGGAAGCTTCGCCAAGACTCTCATCTGTTAGTTATTCAAAGCTGGATGATCAGCTTAGTACATTATGCAGTTCCCCTGTTTTGAAAGCTCCATAGTGTGTAGTGGGACCTGAATTAGGTCTTAATAAGTAGATGAAGAGGAGGGAAAAGTAGTCAAAGAAGGCACAAGGAGCAATCTTTCAACAAATCTGTTGTTTCACTTTTCACTTGTAGGTACTTCCTGGACTTACCACTTCCAGCAGTGAGGAAGTGGGTGTTGGATTTGGCTAATGATTAACACCCTGGTGGCAGGGCAGTGACTTATAGAGGCTGCTTAAGTGGAACCTTACGTAGCTTTTTCGTGTCAGGGTAACCTCTGGCCTCATTGCTACATTTGAACCTTGACATTCATTCTGACTGGGGCTTGCTTAAGAGGACTACAAGCTACAGGTGCTATGTGGCATCTGCCTCACTGGTGATCTTGGCAAATTTCATGGGACTTTTGCAAGCTTTAGAACAGAAACTTCGGCAGAGTTAACCATCTGCTTCCAAGAAAGGGAAACAGTTTGGGAACAGGTGTACAAACCTAAATCTTTTCTTTAGATAGAAATCTGAATATCATCTGTGATGAGGAACTGATCTTCTCCCTGCTGCTTTTTGAATGATATACTAACTCCCCAACAAAGATGAAAAATGTAGCTCTAGAATCTGTTCATACCTAGAAAATAAAGTCATGTGGATAACAAGTAGTTCGGTATAATGGAATATGAAGAATTTGGCATCACTAGGGAACCAAGGGGGTAACCTACCAGCGTCTCAAATGAAGCTTTAGTTTTTGCTACAGCAGTCACTGCTGGCACACCTCTCGATTTGCAGGACTTGCTCTCAGGAGGGACAGCCCATTCCGTGTTCATGCAGCGTGGCAGTGAACTAGTTACCACTTTACCCTCTTCCCACTAGTCCTTTGGAAACTAACTGCCTAGTTCGAATTCTGTCGTCTCTACTTACCAGCTGTTTGGCCTTAGACAAGACATTTAACTTCTCTAAGTCTCAGTTTCTTCATCTGCAAAATTAGAACAATTGTAGTAACAATTTCAGAGGGTTGCTGTGAAGATTAGATGAGAAAATGCAGTTAAAGCTCTTAGAATAAATGCTTGGTATAACAGATGTGCTTAACAGATGTCAGCTCTTACAGTAAAATAATAACTATTATTATGGTGGTTATTATTACCATCTCTGGGATCCAAAGGACATATCTAAACTTTTGTCCATATGACGTCTTCCCTATTTGAAAAGAGCTAAATACTCTGAGCCCCAGAAGCAGTCTACTTGTCAACATAATTCCACAAAGATGACAAAGGAACTTCAAGGCACTGAGGTAGGTTTAATATACTCAAGCCCATTTGCAGAACTCACCAGTAAAATATTTTTAATATCTGAGTGATGATGACTTCTTCCCAGGAATTTCTATCCCCAAAAGAAAGATTCTAGAGAACATAAATAAAATAAGTCTAACAGGGAATTGGCTGGGTTTTTTCCTAACATAGTACCTGCTTATGATACATATAAAGTACTTACATATTTTTTAAATTTTTTTGCCATTTATGCAATAGAATCTTGGACATTTTAGAGTTTGGATGTAACTTTTTTCAAAATCTCCCCAAACCTGCAAAGCAAGCTGGGTATCCTCTTTTGCTAATAGATTGCATCAGGCGAAGACATCAATAAATTCCATAGAACAGGGAAGACCTGGCTTAAAGAGAGTGCCCAGTCTGGGGCAGCCGCAAAGTGAGAGCCGTGACCTCCACAGACCTTTCCTACCTCTCACCAGTAATGACATCAGAGAAACTTCTTCAGGAGTTAGGTTTTGACAGGCCCCGGGGCTGGGAGAAATCAAATCACCTGCTCTAAGAGGGTTATCACCCATATATATGTGTATGACCATTTTATTGCTGACTTTTGGCTTTAAACGAGGTTCTGCTGTTGTGTTTGAGAATCAGAATGAATCTCATTGACAATTGCGGAGTTTGTTCCCTGGGAAGATGACAGGCCACATCTTCATTAGGCTGTTGAGGAATGAGGGAGGGTGGGGGCTCCCTTCTTCCCTTCTCACATGGCTGGCAGCAGTTAGGCTAGGGTGTGTGGGCTGCTTGAGCCTTTTGTTTGGTTTCTATGGCTCTAAGCTCAATTAGCTGCTCTGCATGGAGTTGGGAAGAATGCAGCTTTTAACCCTAGCTTGGCTTCAACCTGATTCTCGTTTTCTTCTCTGTCCAAGCCTGGATTCATGCGTAGAGGCCATAAGTAGGGGGCGATTTGAAGGTCTTGGTCGAACTTCATTGCTTATATTGGTGGATGGTGGATGGGTGTATGGGAGAAAAATGGTTGGGACTGTCAGTTTTGCTTGATACTGATTCTATTGCTGCCCCCTCTCCCTCCCAGTAGTGTTGTAGTGTGAGTATGCAGAAGGTCTACACCGGAGTCACCCAGGCACCAGATCAAATCCTGGCTCTGCGCTTTCTAGGCAGTTTCCCAACCTGGGAAACAGAGCTGGTACTACCCAGTAGTCTCTGAGTGGATTAAATAGAAGAGTGAATGTAGAAAACTTAGCACAGTGTCTGGCACGTAATCCTCATTTGCAAAGATGTATGGGGCTGATTCTCCTTGTTGCTCCCAGCAAGCACGCAGAGCATCTGTGGCAGTCATGAAGGAACAATAAACTCTAGAAATCACTGAGAAGGACTGTTTTTAGTATCTCTTTCTAAGAAAGGCCTTTAGTTGCTTTAGCCTTGAGGTGTTGTACACACGCCGGTATGTGAGCGTGCACACACACACCTGTTTACCACGTGCTAGGTGGCTCATAGCTGGATCTGTCAGTCTCACCTGTTTGTTTTGCCCTATGAACTTGGTGGTGCCATTTCAGGGTGAACCAACAGGAAATGATTAAGCAGACCATAAATGTGAGCAGAGCTCTTAGTCACAGTCTCTTCTGCTTCCTTCCTTGCCCTCAGATAATCACTAGGCAGCCTGTTATGGCTTTTTTCCAGAAGGGTAAGGAGAAGTCTATTGCATAGTCATATCTATAAGGCCAGCTAATCCTGGAGCATGGTGGGCTTTTGAGTAGGTGTTAACAGATGGTATGGAAGGAGGTAATTCTTGCCTGGAGGAGCTAAACTGGGAAAATAAAACTAGCACACCTGAAAGAATTAGCCACCAGTTAAGTGCTAAATCATGTTCTACTGACCCAGTGCTCGAGTTCAGTGTGGGTGAGGGTAAATGTCTCCCCTCGGCCCTAGCGCTGTGCCTTGCTGAATGATTGAGCAATGTTGTAAAAATATAACAGTAAGTGCATGTGGCAGCTTTTGCCCCTTCTTTTTTAAAAATTAGATCAGAGTTTTAATTTTAAGCCACTTCATTATAACACATCATTATAACATTAAAAGGCATTTTAAGAAGAAAAAAGGAACCATCCCTTGTCCCACAGCCCGAACACTGTTTATCAGTGTCTGTAGCTCATTCACTCCAGTGCCTGGCACACAAGCTGGGTCCAGCAAATGGCTGTGAATTGTCCAGACAATGGCTCTGTAAAGAGTGCCAGACTAGCACCTCTTGCCAGGCAGGTTTCTCCATTCTGGCATTGAATTCTTCTCACACTGCTGAGAGGGAGTGGGGGTAAGCTGAGGTGAAGCCAGATTAGGTAACTAGCTGCAGGACACTAGCTGGCGAGTGCTTGGGAGGATCTGATTTCATAGTGTGTGAAGATGCTTCCATTTGACCATAGAGTCTTCCTGAGATACAGTAAGGATAGAGAGGTGGTGCCTAGCATAGAGTCCTTCCCCCACCACACCTGGACAGTGATAATGTTGCTCCCTTTCTCCCCTGGGGGAGAGGATGGAAGTGGCCAAGCTCCAAAGAGAGCATTCTCATCCCCACAGCATCAGTGCCAACAAGTTTTGTGGCTTCTGCCTACCTGCCTTTCTGGTAAGGCAGGCTTACCTGTTGGTACTTGTGCAGCTTTGAAGAGTCGGCTGTGGGCCTTGTTGACATAAGATAAAGCTGATTCAGGTTCTCCTGTCTGTGCCCCTCCTCCCAAGTCACCACCTTCTCTCTGTCTTTCCCACTAAATACAGGTATGTGCCACTTAACATACACAATAAGTTCTGTGAAATAGAATGTTATGTGATTTGGATGTTGTGTAAACACCTGAGTCCTGGAGCCCTGGACTCCTGGCACACAGACCCAGGGGCTGCTGTGTGCCTAGCAGCCTCGTAAAGGTCTTTGGTGGGGACTAGGCGCGGGGTGCTGGCCTGAGCAGCCAGGTAGCGGTCTTGGTGACCCAGGGTCCCTGCCTACTGGCCCCGCGATGCCTGCAGACCTTGGGCACTCGGGAGCAGGATCGGGCGTCCCCTCCGCCTGGCTGCAGGGACACCTGTTTCCAAGGGTGAGGGGCTGCAGAGTGGGCCCGAGTTGGGCTGTGTGCATCTCCCGGAGAAAGGAAGGGAGAGTTTTGGGGGTTTTTTCCCCCTCTTTTTGGGAACATCCGTTATTTATTGTGGGAGTGGGGGTGGAGTTAGGGAAACAGCTCCTTTATAAAAGGAAACAGAAGGCTGCTCGTGGCACCCGGCGGAAACCCCAGGGCGACATCTCTCGGCCTCCATCTGGACCATTCTCTTGGTCTTGCTGGCGCTCAGCCTCTGCAGCTCTCTTAGGCAGCCATGCCTGACCCTGTACATGGCCCCTGGCAGGCCCTCTGGGCCCCCAGCTTGGCCTGGACTCCGCAGGACCTTCCACTGAGCTTTAGAGGCCTCCGATCCTTTACTCTCTGCTTCTTGCATGGTGGCCCGGTGGGCTGTCTCGACTTGGTCAGCCCAGGGAACGTGTCCTGGGCAAGCTCCTCGCCCACCACTTGGTGGAAATACTCAGCTTCATCCTCCTCACCCTCAGGTCAGCTGGCCCCCTCGGCCTCCAGTGGGGCCCCTGGGTCCCCAGCATTACTGTCCCCATCGGCCTCTGCCTGCCAAGCTGCTCCTCTTGTGGGCCTCTCACTGCTTCTGCTGGCGCTGCACATTGTGGGCATGTTGGTCCTGCCTCTCGGCCTTCAGCTGCAGCCTTTCCTCCTTAGCCGCCAGGATAGCCTGCAGCTTTTCCTCCAGCTTGTGCACAAAACTGTGAAACAGCATGTACCCCTCCGCCCCCCACACCCTCCTGGATGTTGATGAGCTACAGTGTCATCCGAGGTCCATCTCAGTGAGATGCAGGGTGCTCTTCTGGGCCCACATATTGGCAGTGGTCACGGATGGCCTCGAGCCGCTCTGTTATGTTGTGCTTGCTGTGGGGCTCCGCCTCACTTTCTGACAGCTCGCTGATGTCCTGCAGACGGCTCACGTTGGGGAACTTCTGGAGAAGCTTCTTCATCCCGCAGCTTTTGCCCACAGGCACAACTTTGATGCTATAATGGTGGAAATCCAGCTCCTGGGAGTCGTGTGATGAGGACATAGCACTGGATGGTGTTCAGGTTTACCTTGTGCACCTTGATGGAGGGGAACAGGTGCTGAAACATAGAGGCCATGAGCTTCACGTGCATGTCATGGGGGCTGAAGCTGTTGAGCACCAAGAGGGGTGGATGGGCATCCCTCCTGGAGTGCCGAACCACAGATGTATATGTGGTCAGTTGTTGCCCAAACAGTAGACAGTATGTGATTCATGGCTGTAATTTATACTGCGAGAAGTAAGCTGACTGGTTCATACCTTTGGTTCACTAGATTAGCCCTCAGTGCTCCTCAGGCCAAGCCAGAGGTCATAGCAGTACTGATACATCATTGTTTTGGAGAAAGTTGACACCTTGTGATATCTCTGATGATGAAGTTGTGATGATTCTGCTCCCCTCTCTTGCCCCAACCCTGTGGGTAACCAATAGTGCTTATTTTCAAAATACCAAGCTGGGATAAATTGAACCTGGAAGCAGATAATACTCTCTCCTATTTCCTACATCCCATTAAATGTAAGTTCATGAGCAGATATTTTGCTTCAGTCACTTCTGTATCCTCAGCATCTTGAAATATTAAAGCAGCTACAGCTTGGGATAAATTAAAGCCAATTGGTCTTTCATTTATTTACCCAGTCTTTATTGAGCAACTGTTGTTTGCCAGGCACTGTCCTAGGCATGGGGGGGAGACAGTGATGAAACTAATACTAACTACAGTTTGTTGAGCATCTACTATTTGTTGGACTCTGTTCCAGTGAATAAATATATAAAATCAGACATCCACTTTTTCTGATACCAACTATGAGAATATAACAGATCTCCACTTTGTAACTTCCTTGTTCAGTTCTGATAGCAGCTGCCCATGAAGTACTTCTTCCTCTGACCCTAACTAGCCGGAATTAGGTCACCCTTCATAGGTTAAAGGACACAGTCATCCAGATTGCCAAGTAGGCCTAAGACTTCAGATGCCAGCTGCAGATTTGGGAGTCCATGACACCCTAACTTCTAAAATGCTGGCTACAAATTTGGGAGGTTTACCTACTACCCCTTCAGGATGTCACCTGCAAGCCCGAGGACATCCCTTGGGCTCCCTCACTTCTGACTTCCTGGCTACAAACTCAGGGTTTCCCTCTGCCTCCTCAGAATAGCAGTCGTAAGCTAAGGGTTCCCAGCCTCTGTCACTTCTGACCTGCTGTCTCCCCCTACTCCCTCAGGTTCGATAATTTGCTGGAAGGACTCACAGAACTCATGGAGAGTGCTGTATTTACAATTACATTTTATTGTAGGAAAAAAGGATACCAATGAAGAGATACAAAGTGGGAGGTCTGGGAGGGTTCCCAGTGCAGAGCTTTCATGTCCCAAAGGGTGCACTACCCTCTGATGTGCATCGATGTCTTTCACCAACCAGGAAGTTCATGGAGATTCAGTGTCCAGAGCTTTTATTGGGGGTCTCATTACAGGATGCAAACTTCAGTCCCTCTCACCTGAGATTGGTCGGTGTCATGAGGTCAGTCACAAGGTATTATACAGTGGGTCTTTATGTCATTTAATTTCTCTACTGCTGTTTCCATGGACGTTGTTTGTTGATCCAAGTAGAATAAAATTCTTGATACTTCAATTTTTTTTTTCCTGGCAACTGTTTTAGGGGGGAAAAACCCACCACTGGGTTAATTTTGAATGCCTCTGTTTTTCAGGAAAATATATTCAGAGACTAAGAAGCTATAGATTCACATTATTCGTAGACAGTTTTTCTGAGAGAAATGAGTTCATTCAAATCATTCCTCAAGTGACCTTTTCAATTCTAAGGCGGTAGGGAAACCCATTTCTAATCAAAAGTTTAATGCTTGTTCTAGCTTGTGAATTAACATTGTGTCAGATTTTTAATACAGAACATTCTGTATGTTTTGTATGTTGGAGTTCCTTGTGTAATGGATGTGGGGCTTAAATGTATGCACATTTTAAAATCATTTTATTACTGAGGCAGTGTAATAAGATGTGTGCCCTCAAAGAAGACCCACACATTTTATGGATTTTATTTCCTTCATCAGTTAAAAGGAGGGAACTGTACTAGCTAATCTGTCCAAATTTCTGAGTCTGAGAACATTGTGTTACTATTTTAAATGCTTATGGAGATTTATAGTATATTTCTGTTTTTACAGGATCTTATTGATTATGTCTGGAATTTATAGGAAGGTAAGGTGAGGTCTTGCAACAGAACTTCCAGTTACATTATTACAAAGAGAAAATAGAATCCACTTTATAATACCGTTTTTTAGGAACACATTGTGGCGAAGATTGGGGTTGCCAGTATCATGTTTGCTTGATACAAAAACTTCAGGCATTACTGTGTGCTTCTTGGGTGCTGGGTGCACACTCCAAAATGGCCCTCTCAGTCTGTTATGGTTGTGTGCCGTCAAGTCAATTCTGACTCATTGTGAGTCCATGTGACAGAGTAGGACTGCCCCATAGGGTTTCCTAGGCTGTAATCTTTACAGGAGCGCATCACCAGATCTTTTCTCCCGCAGAACGGCTAGTGGGTTTGAACTGCTGACCTTTCAGTTAGCAGCCAAGCGCTTAACCATTGTGCCACAAGGGCTCCTTCTCAAGCTGTTACATGAGGATAATAATAGCACCTACTTTACAAGAGTTGTTGAGGTTAGGGCTTAGTTAAATTAATACATATAAAGCATTAAGAGGAACACCTGGCACATAGGAAGTGCTCAATAAATGTTTGCTGAGGTTTTGTCATGTTATTGTCTTCCTCATTATTAATCCTCACAACAACCCTTAAGGTAGGTTTTACTGTCCTCCCCATTCTGTACCTGAGCATCAGGTACGGAGGTACACAGCTGGAGCTGGGATGGGAACCCACTCAGTCTGACACTGGGTCTTTTCCTACCCAGGAAGCATACTGTGACCTGTGTAAGGGACCAAGGGACCCTTTTATAAAGCAGTAATCCCATATTATAGACCTACCTTTTTACCTTTTTTTTTTAACTCTGATTTGCCAGTAGCAGTTTTATATGCTGTTATGGAAAACCTCAAATGTATCATTAAATGAAAAGAAAAAGTACGTTGTGGATATACTTTAACCCCGTTGTTTTTAAAATGGTGTTCATATATATTTTATATGTGTAAAAATTTCAGAACACATACATAAGAAATTGTTAACAGTGTCTAACTCTGGGAAATGAGACTTTACATATTGTTTGAAATTGTGAATTTTTTCATAAGTTGACCAAAAAAATGTTTTAAAGTTGGTAGGGGGGAGAGAAAAATCCAATAATAACCCATCTCTGTAACAGTGTTTCCTAAACCTGAACTCAGGTTGTCCCCTCCCCCACAGCAGACACAAAAAGTGTTCTCTGTCTGACCAAAAAGCTATGGGAAACATGGCGCACTGTAAGTCCCCCAGCCTGGAGGTTCACAGTGTATATTAGCATATCAGAGGCTACAAGAAGCAACAGTAAAGAAACCGGTACAGAAACCTTTTTTTTTTTTTTTAACTGGTATCACACCCCGGATTTCTATTTCATGGTGTGTCAGTTTTGAAAATACTATAAAAATTCAAGAAAAGGTGACTTGGCTGTAGGTCAAGTGAATATTTCTTCAGGAGTGGTAGGAGACATTCCTGGTGGTAGGTGGCCAGGCGCCAGCCATGTTACCCAACCTCTCGGTCTCAATTTGCTCACATGTGAGAGAGGAATAATGATACCTCCCTCATAAGGGCATTTTGAGGATTAAATGACATAACGACCGGGTCCGTAGTTGGGTTCTAATAAGTGGCAGTTCCCTTCTCCCCACCCTTGGCTCCGTCTCCTTCTACCGGGTTACTGCCGTGCGTTTCTGTCTGAGGACCCGCACTTACAAACAGACAGATCACTGATGGAGCCCTCCACTTACGAATGACTTCATTTCAGGATATGTTCAAGGCCAGCTATCAAGTAATCAGTTCTTGTATATACAGTGTGAATCCATTTCTAAAATCTTGATTTCCGGATACCATTTCAAGAATGTGCCTCTTATACAAGGCAAAGTTCAGAGGTCCTGGAAGACTATTTAGAATCCTGTTTCTGTAAAATTTAGAGTCTGAAAGTTAGAGAAATTCCGACTCTAAATCACATCCAGGTTTGCTTCCTCCAGGCTATTCCAAGCCTCTGTACTAGGGTAGCCCCTCACTCCCATTTCTATTCCAACATTAATGCTCTCACACAGTGGAGACACATTTCTATGTTAAATATAAAGGTATGTGCACTAAAGCATTGTCTTTTCAAAGCAGCCTTCGGGTTAAGTTCTCAGAATCTAATTATCCAAGTGTTATTTGCCTCCCCCAAGAATCCGTGCCTGTGCAAACTGAGCTTAAAGTTCAGGAAGTATTAACAAAAAGAATCAGAAGCGAGATCTCAAGGCACAGCCTCTGAAGAATCTCACTGTCTGTGCCTTACCTCTGCCTCCTTCTTGGGTGTGCCTGCCCACCCACTGGGGAAGGCCAGTGAGTAACCTGCTCGTTTGTTTTTTTTTTTTATCATCTTGGCCCTTCCCACCCAGACAAGCGGACTGAGTGGCAGACAGGCAGGCAGACAGCCGTGAGTCCTGTTCAAGCATGCAAGGAGCATACCTCCACCCGCGCCCTGGACCCCTCGCCACCCTCACCCAACCCCAGGAGGAGCCAGAGCCCCAGCCAGGGTCCAGAGGGGGACCCTCGTACTCCTAGTGGTAAGGACTGCCAGCCGCAGGGCCATTTCATTCATTTTATTTGCTTTGGTGTTGGCTGTTCTTCTTGATTATGTTTAGATGGGAGAGTTTCTGAGCAAATTGAAGGTGTTTTGTTTGGTTGGTTGATTGGTTAGTTCTAGGTGGTCCCAAGACAAAGAAATGCCTTTTCCCCATAGGGTTGATTAGAACTTGTAACCTGATAGCTTTGCCTTGGAACAAAACTTAACAGACTAATTACCTTTGGTTAGTACAGCTCACCCTTTGGCCCTGTAGAAAAAAATTATATTGCTTACCAAATGGGTTTTAAGGAAGAAAGAGTGCTAAAGATTGTGCATTTCAGTGCATGGGTGCCTCTGACTAACTGAAGTGTTGCTTAGTTGTTCCCACAGCTTTAAAATAAACCAAGATGATATTGTCTCAAAACTAAACAAACAAGCAAACAAAAAACCCTATTTGAAAGGTTTCCATTTTGAAGGAGTTTGAGGAAAAGAATAAAAAAATAAATTAGTCTTGTTAGATATACATAAACATGAAAGCATTGAATTAAATCTGTGGTGATCTGGGAAGAAAAAGTGAAATGTTCTGTGTGGGATTCATGTGGTATTTGAGGGAGAAAACTGAGATTATTGTAGAGTGTATCCAGAATTCCTTGAGGGGAAGGTTGGAAAGCAGAAGGAGGAGGCTGGGGAGCAGGTTTTTTTTTTGCATGGGGCTGGTGCCAAGGGCTTCTCCCTTCAATTGCTGTGGGTGAGAGAGTATTTCAGAATAATCAAGCACTGCATTGTTAACAGACATCTGTCTTTCACATATTTATTCTAAACACAAGGTTGTTGATGGCATTGGCATGTAAAGGAGTAAAATTGCTGCCCCTGGTTCATGGCCTAGCCCAAATATTAATAGCCGGGACGATATCAAGGGCAGTGTTGTAGGAAAGGTAAGGTTATGTCTAAAGTTAATTTTATACCACACTACAATAGTATATTTGAGACAGCCCTCTTATTTTTAAACAGCCATGGGGAATGACATTGTGATTCCATTAGAGTGTGACAGTGCTGATCTAAGGAGTTTTATAGAATGGCATGTTGTTGTTGTTAGCTGCTTTGGAGTCAACCCCGACTCGTGATGACCTCATGCACAACAGAACAAAACACTGCCCAGTCCTGTGCTATCCCCATGATTGGTTACTGATCGAACCATTGTGATCCATAGGGTCACAAATCATTGACTGATTTTCAAAAGTAGATCACGAGGCCTTTCTTCTTAGTCTTTCATAATCTGGAAGCTCTGCTGAAACCTGTTCAACATCATAGCAACATGCAAGCCTTCACTGACACGGGAGCCTTCACTCCCTTGACACACGTTAAAGTTGTTCCATACCCATGAGCAGTCACAGGTTCTCTGTTGGCACTACTGTGCAGGCAACTTAAGGATTCTCTATAAGGAGCAGCCTGTATTTAACATCTCTAGGTTTTTAGAACACTGGAGAACAGGAGCCCTGCAAAATAGTGTAGCAAGATGGTAATCTGAACTTTTTGGCATATAAGAAGGGTATGAAATCTGTGTGTGTGTGTGTGTGTGTGTGTGTGTGTGTGTGTGTGTGTGTATTGGAACAGAGAGAGGCACCAGGAGGGTGAAAACCCCCTTCTTAGAATGCATACCCCTCTTCTTAGTTACAGGAGAATACAGTTTGTTTCTCGCTGGAAAGAAATGAACACTTCCTCATCATTGTCAGTGTCAGTGTTCCTGTGGTGATAATGCCAGTAGTTTGCTTTCTTTTGGCTTTGGTTCCCCTTGGCTAATTAATCAAAAGCATAAGTTGACTGCAGCTCAGTCAGCCAGCTCATTAGAAGATGATCCCAGAATGCCACCCATTGTGCTGCTGAGAGAGCAAGAGGTTGGGCTGGGAACCGTTATGATTATTGTGCCTGGAGGTGTGAGGTTTAAATTTATGACTCTTTTCAGTTATGATTAAAAAACAAATGGATGCCAGGTGAAGCTGCCCATGGAGTTAACAGCACTGATAACCATTCTGACCCTTATAAGCATGTGCACTTTGCAGTGTAACATCACCATCTCTACCAAACTTACTTCACCATCTCTACCAAACTTACTTCTCCCCCAGATCAAGAGCTCAGGAATAGAATACAGTGTGGGGAATGTTTCCTCCCAGTGGTGGTCTGCTCTGCATGTGTTTAGAACATCCTAGGATTTCCTCATAACCAAATTGAATGCACGTCTGCTTGAGTTAGGTGTTTCTTAGACATTGTTGTGGTAAATTTGCCATTTATTTTTATTTCATTTTCTTCATATACTCCTATAGCTTAGTCTTTTAAGCAGTGATCCTTCCAAGCAGATTGAAAACTGACCCTATGAATGGGAACTGAACTCTGCACTTAAGATAACCTTTTGTTGAGCAGGATATTCTTTCTCCTTCTCGATTTTCACATCCTCTCCCAAGAACCTACCTCACCCTGGCCACCTCTCTTCCAGCCCTTGTGTTTTCTGGTTTCTGGGATTCTTTTCTCTTCCACCCCCTGTTGTCCTGGGGCCTCACAAGTAGGTGTGTAGAGAATTTGGGTGGAGCTAACCAAAAGGTCCTGATGATATTTCTGAAAAGTAGAAAAGAGTTACCTTAGTTATAGGGATGCTGTAATAACTGTGGTCTCTCCCAGTCAGGCTGCATACAACTTAAGCCCTGATCAGGGAAAATAGTTGTGGATTCAGCCTCCATAGTTTTAATGCAAGAAGCTCTGGTGGCACAGTGTTTAAGCACTCAGCTGCTAACTAAAATGTCAGCAGTATTTTCCTAAATAGTCAGGGTAGGGGCAAGGATGAGTGAGGATGAAGACGGAGTGAAAAGGGTTTAGCCAGCAGCTGGTGGCTAAAATATAATTAACATCACTCTGTAGACTTCACTGAGCTCCAGTTTCCTGCTCCTCATGGCTATTTGCTGGTCTCATGCGATGTTTCTTCTTACCCATGGTGCTTCTCATGTTAATGCCTTGGTTTCCTTTGGTAAATATAGGCCTGATAATTTGGCCACACTGTATCTGTGTTGTTATTTGTCTTGGGGTGGGTTCTCTAGAGAAACAAAACCAGTGAAGCATGTATACACACACATATATATATATATATAGCGAGAGAGATTTATCTAAAGGAAATGGCTCACATGGTTGTAGAGGCTGACAAGTCCCAAATCTGTGGGTCAGGCATTAGGCTGGAGGCTTCTCCTGATTCACGTAGCTGCAGGGGCTGACAAACCCAAGATCAGTAGGTCAGATGGCATATCCTGGCTCAAGTCCCAAGAACCAGAGGTCAATGATGACAAGTCAGATACAGGATCAAGAGCAAGCAAGCGAGCTTTGCCAGAACATCCATGTATATATTGGATGTGGGCCACACCCCTGAGGAAACTCCCCTTACTACTGATTGGCTGATCACATCAGATCACATCATGGAGGATGACTACATTATTACATAATTGCCAAACCACTGAGAATCATGTCCTAGTCAAGCTGACACACAGCCTTAACCATTGCAGTCCACCCCTTGTCAACTTGGCACCTGTACACATCTCCTTAAACCATACACAGTCTCTAAATAAAGACAGTTCCAAAGTCATACCTGTGCCTAACATGATACAACTAACATATGTACAACCAAAAACACACTAGCCCCCCGTTACATCTTATATTTTCTAAGTGAAGAAAACAACAACATTTGATTCACACATACAAGAAACAAATACTCATAACAATTACAGTCTTGTTTCAGCAACTGGTCACGTGGTTGCAGTTGTGTTTAGAACTACCTTTTTCCACCACCCATTCCATATTGCCTTTACTGCAAGCAGGTACTTCAGCTGGTTGTGGTTCTTTGCCTGGTGCATTGACCCGAACCTTCATTCCTGAAGCATCTGGGCTGTTAGTAATCATGTTGAAATTGGGTTGCCGTAGTTTTCCAGTGACTTTAATCACAGAGCATAGTAGTACTAAGAGACGCCCTAAGGAATCTCCTATATTCCAGACATACTCTTTTTTACCTCCATTATGCAACATCAGTCTGATTTCCCCTCAGTAGTCAGGATCAGTCACGCCATCCAGTATGATAACTCTCTTCTTTGCCTGTTGATCCAGAGGCATAAGGTGCCCAGAGTGGCTGGGTGGCATCTTAACTTCCAGTTCAATGAAATCTGTGTTGTGTCTCCAGGTGGGAGCATTCCTCCCTTTGAAACTAAGACCTCTAGACCCACAGAGCACAGCGTTACAGTACAGGAAGCAAAAATTTTCCAAGTGGGTCATTAGGAGTAATAGTGAGTGGTGCCACCCCCATCTCCACCCCTTCATTCCTGGAACCATGAATCTTGGCTACGGAAGAAGCAGCACCATATATTGGACACTGGTTTAGAACACATATAGCCTCTTGGAGAACATTACCCTAACCCTGCAAGGTGTTGCCACCTAGCAAGCACCACAGTTGTGTCTTTAGAAGGCCATTCCTTCGCTCTATCAAGCCAGCTGCCTCGGGATGATAGGGAACATGGTAAGACCAGTGAATTCCATGAGCACAGGCCCATTTAGCCCTTCATTTGCTGTGAAGTGAGTCCCTTGATCTGAGGCAATGCTGTGTGGGATACCATGACGGTGGATAAGGCATTCTCTAAGTCCACAGATGGTAGTTTTGGCAGAAGTATTGAGTGCAGGGAAGGCAAATCCATATCCAGAGTAAGTGTCTATCCCGGTAAGAACAAAGCGCTGCCCTCTCCATGATGGAAGCGGTCCAATGTAGTCAACCTGCCACCAGGTTGCTGGCTGATCACCTCAAGGAATGGAGCCATATCGGGGACTCAGTGTTGGTCTCTGCTGCTGGCACATGAGGCACTCAGCAGTGGCTGTAGCCAAATTGGCCTTAGTGAGTGGAAGTCCATGTTGCCGAGCCCATACATAACCTCTATCCCTGCTACCATGGCCATATTGTTCATGAGACCAATTGGCAGTGATGGGATGGCTGGGGAAAAAGGATGACTGGTTTCCACAGAATGTGTCATCCTATCCACTTGATTGTTAAAATCCTCTGCCGAGGTCACCCTTTAGTGAGCATTCATATGAGGCACAAATATCTTCACTTCTTTGCAGAGAAGTCTGTCCACATACCTCTTCCCCATACCTCTTTGTCACCAGTTTTCCAATCATGCTCCTTTCAAGTCCTTGACCATCCAGCCAAACCGTTGACCACAGCCCATGAATCAGTATACGGTTGCACATCTGACCATTTCTCCTTCCAAGCAAGGTGAACAACCAGGTGCACTGCTCAAAGTTCTGCCCATTGGGAGAGTTGTCCTTCACCACTGCCCAGGGAGGTCCCAGAATGGAGCTTTAGTGCTGCTGCTGTCCACTTTCGAGTGGTACCTGCACATCACACAGAATCATCTGTAAACCAGGCATGAGTTTTCTCTTCCTCAGTCAAGTGCTTGTAAGGAACTCCCCATGAAGCCATAGGTGCAGACTGGGAGAAGGCAAGTCATGTGACAGGAGTGGAGACCATGGGCATTTGGGCCACTTCCTCATGCAGCTTGTGCCTTCACGTCCTGCTTGGGCCCAAACTCATATATACCACTTTCATTGAATGATGGAGGGCTGCTGTGCACATCCAACCTTATGAGTCTGTGGATCAGACAACACTCAGTTCATGATGGGCAGCTCAGGCCACATGCTGACATGGTGGCCCATTGTTAAGTGTTCAGTCTCTACTAAGGCCCAGTAACAAGGCAAAAGCTGTTTCTCAAAAGGAGAGTAGTTACCTGCAGAGGATGGCGGGGCTTTGCTCTAAAATCCTAGGGGTCTGCGCTGTAGTTCACCAATAGGGGCCCTCCAAAGACCCCAAACAGCATCTCTATCTGCCACTGACACTTCAAGCACCATTAAAGCAGCCGGATCATATGGTCCAAGTGGCAGGGCGGCTTGCACAGCAGTCTGAAACTGTTACAGAGCCTTCTCTTGTTCTGGTCCCCACTCAAAAGTAGCAGCTTTTCAAGTCACTTGATAAATAGGCCAGAGTAGCACACCCGAGTGAGGGATATATTGCCTCCAGTATCCAAAGAGGCCCACTGGGCATTTTGTCTCCTTTTTAGGATAACAACTTATCCTTCACTTAAAAGGAATGTCTTCACATGTCACTGAACCCCTAGAAATTTCACTGAGGTCGAAGGCACGTGAATTTTTGTGGGATTAATTTCCCACCCTCTAGCACACGGATGCTTTAACAGTAAGTCCAGAGTCATTGACACTTCTTCCTTGCTAGGTCCAGTAAGCATAATGTCATAAATGTAATGGACCAGTGTGACATCTTGTGGAAGGGAAAGGCGATCAAGTTCCCTGCTGACTAAATTATGACATAGGGCTGGAAAGGTGAAAAACCTCTGAGGTAGGACAGTGAAAGTATATTGGTGGCCTTGCCAGGTGAAAGCAATCTGCTTCTGGAATTGAGAAATAGGCATTGACCAGATCAATAGCTGCATACCAGGTACCAGGAGATTTATTAATTTGCTTAAGCAATGAAACCACATCTGGAACTGCAGGTAAAATTGGAGTCACCATCTGGTTAAGTTTATGGTAATCCACTGTCATTCTCCAAGAGCCACCTGTTTTTTGCAAAGGCCGAATAGGCGAGTTGAATGGGAACGTGGTGGGAATCACTACCCCTATATCCTTCAAGTCCTTGATGGTGGCACTGATCTCTGCAGTCCCTCTAGGAATATGGTATTGCTTTTGATTTACTATTTTCCTAGGTAGAGTCAGTTCCAATGGCTTCCACTTGGCTCTTTCTACCATAGTAACCCTTACTGCACTTATCAGGGATCCAGTGTGGAGGTTCTACCAGTTGCTGAGTATATCTATTCCGATTATGCATTCTAGAATTGGAAATATCACTGTAGAATGGCTTTGGGAACCCACTGGACCCAGTGTGAGATGAACCTGAGCTAAGACTCCATTAATTACCTGACTTCCATACGCTCCCACTCTTACAGGTGGGCTACAGGATGTTTTGGGTATCCTCGAATTACTATCAGTTCAGAGCCAATATCCAGTAATCCCCGAAAAGTCTGATTATTTCCTTTTCCACAATGAACAGTTACTCTTGTAAAAGGCTGTAGATCCCTTTGGGGAAGGCTAGGAGAAAGATTAACAATATACATTTTTGGCAGTGTAGTGAGGTCCTTGCTCAAGGGGACTCAGCCTCCCCTTCATTCAAGGGGTTGTGGGTCTGTAAACTGGCTCAAGTCTGGGAATTGACTGAGGGGCTATGACTCTGTATTCTGGCAGTTCGAATTAGACTGCTGTTCCCTTGACCTAGAATTCTTCCAGTTGTATAGATCAAGTAAATATTTAGTAGATTTCTGATCTGTTTCACCCCTAGGGACACCATATCCGTATGAGTCAGACTATTCTGATTACTACTTTGACTCAGCTGTCCATTACAGTAACCACACCCACCTTGTCTTTGTTGATTTAGTGCCACCACTTGGCCTCTACCACCATGGAGTCCAATCAGCTCCATTGTAGGTGTCTTAATTCAGTTAGGGCAGTTCCCACTGTAAAATCTGACTTACATAAAATAGCAATCACAGCAGTCTTCAAGGATGAGTTCCTTCATAAATGAGTTCCTCACTCTTGTGGTAAAAGGTGTGTCCTCTGGGCACTCCATGCGTGAGTCTGTGGGTCTAACCTGATAAATGCACTCTAACATGCCAGTTTTCCTAAGCCTTTTGATACCGTCTTCTACAGTATACCAAGACAGGTCTGCTACTGATTTAGTGTAGGCCACCATGTAATCCATGCTTCAGCAAACCAACAAAATAAACTATTAGATCCTTTCCTGACCTCTTGAGCTGAAACACTGAGTGAAGGGTCAGTGCTTAGTGGGCCCATATCAATAAACTTAGACTGAGTCAGCTTTATGTTCCTTGTACCATTATCCCACACCCTTAACAGCCATTCCTACACATATTCCCCAGGTTTCTGTTTGTACATATTAGAAAAGTCAAGCAGTTCTTTTGGAGAGTACCCTACCTCTTCCTGCGTCATACTTTGTACTTCACTTTTTTGGGGCCCACTGGGACTCAAGTCTAGTTATAGGTCTAGAAGCAAAAATGGATGGTGGGGGTGGGTGCTGGGAACATTCAGCAATGTTTTGTAAGGCATCTACCTCAGGTGAAGTCCCAAGCAACGTCTGGGGTGATATTTCAGGCACGGCTGGGTTAATCTCATCAAATGGGGTGGAAGGGTTAATGGTTTTACTGGGGAGGGTGGCTTAGCAGACAAAGATGGAGTGATGTCTTCAGATGGGAGTAAGAAGGCTGGCTATGTTGGCAGGAGTGATTCAATGGAATTTAGGGGCTCATTGTCTCCAGCTTCCTGATTATCTGCCCATATGTCCCCATCCCAAGTTTCAGGATCCCATTTCCTTCCCAATCAGTGCCCTCACTTTAACTTCAGGCACCATTTGAGGTTGGGAATTCAACTGACATTACAATTCGGTCACGCTATGATAAGCCTGGTTTTGGTTTTCGACAGTATCAGCTCTGTTACTATAAAAAATAAGGCTTTCTTTCAGGGCACAAGTGGCAACTTTGAGGTCTTTTATGTGATGTTTGAGCTGTGACTCTGAAGCCCTGAGCTCTTCTCTTTCTTTCATCAGTAGTGAAAGTAGGACCAACCAATCAGCTTCCCTGTACTTCTCATTCTGACAAAATTTTAGAAAAGTATCAAACGTGATCACCCAGAGCCTCACTTCTCACCAATACTTGACGTATTGGTGGTGATACCTTGTATGTTAATATTGCCACCTCACACCATGGATTAGCAATTCTCTCTTTACTACTGGTGGCAGAGTCATCAATGCCTTTAAGACTATTTAGACTTGAGAACCAATTTAGAAAACTCATCCTTACGATTTTGTTTTCTCTAGAACCACTCTCGGTACCAAATGCCTTAGACTGGGTTCTCTAGAGAAGCAAAACTGGTGAAGTGTATATACATATACATACATACATACATATATTTATATACATATATGTATGTATATGTGTGTATGTATATATATTTGTTGTTGTTAGGTGCCGTCAAGTCAGTTCCAACTCATGTGAACCCTGTGTACAACAGAACAAAACACTTACTGCTCCTGCACCATCTTCATAATCGTTGCTATGCTTGAGCCCATTGTTGCAGCTACTGTGTCAATATATGTATATATATGTATATGCATATGTACATATATATATATATACATAGAGAGAGAGAAATTTATCTCAAGAAAATGTCTCACTTGGTTGTAGAGGCTTGCATGTCCTAAGTCCATGGGTCAGGCATCAGGCTGGAGGCTTCTCCTGACTCACATAGCTGCAGGGGCTGATCAACCGAAGATCGACAGGTCAGATGGTAGGTTGCTGGCTCACAGGTTGTGGAGGCTGATGAATCCCAAGATTGGTAGGCAATACAGCAGGCCACTGGCTGAAGTCTCAAGAACCAGAGGTCAGATGATGATGAACAAGACACAGGATCCAGAACAAGCAATTGTGCTTTGCCAGACCATCCATATATATATTGGATGCAGGCAACACTCTGAGGAAACTCTCCTTACAACTGATAGGTTGATCACATCAGATCACATCGTGGAGGATGACTACATCATTGCATAACTGTCAAACTATATTATTACTGCCAAACTACATCATTACATAACTGCCAGACCACTGAGAATCATGGCCTAGCCAAGTAGACATTCAACCTTGTCATTGATTGAATTGTGTCCCCTAAAAATATGTATCAACTTGGCTAGGCCATGATTCCTAGTATTATGTGGTGGTCTACCATTCTGTGATCTGATGTGATTATCCTATATGTTGTAAATCCTAACCTCTGTGATGTTAATGAGGTAGGGTTAGAGGTAGTTATGTTAATGAGGCATGTATCAATCTACAGGATTAGGTTTTATCCTGAGTCAGTCTCTTGAGATTTAAAAGAGAGAATTGAGCAGAGAGGAGAAGGACTTCATTATCACTAAGCAAAAAGAGCCAGGAACGGAGCACGTCCTTTAGACCCAGGGTCCCTATGCTGAGAAGCTTCTAGACCAGGGGAAGGTTGATGACAAGGACCTTCCCCCAGAGTGAATAGAGAGAGAAAGCCTCCCCCTGGAGCTGGTGCCCTGAGTTCAGACTTTTTAGCCTCTTAAACTGTGAGAATAAATTTGTGTTTATTAAAGCCATCCATTTGCGGTATTTCTGTTATAGCAGCATTAGATAACTAAGACAAACCTTAACCATTAGGTGCCATCGAGTTGATTCTAACTCATAGTGATCCCATATGACAGAGTAGAACTGCCCCATAGGATTTTCTTGGCTGTAATCTTTATGGAAACAGATTGCCAGGTCTTTCTCCTGTGGAGCCACTGTGTAGGTTTGAATCGCCAGCCTTTTAGTTAGCTAGGCATGCCGTAAACTAGGGAGAGAGGCCTCCTTTCACAGGGAGATTTGCCCTGAACATATCCACATAAGGATAGCCTGTCATCAAATCTTCTTTAAAAATCCCAAAGGATAATATAAAATAATTCTAAGAGCAAATAGATTACTTTTACTCCAGTTTGAGACTGAGATCTTGAGGATTCAGTAAGATGTGTATGTGCAGGCAGGAGTAGAAATGAAGGAAGATCAGATGAAGCTTTAACCTGAGGACTGTATAACTTTTTGCGATTAAGGTGAAAGCTCTGGCCCTCACTTGTTACTGTTCTTAGGTACTGACGAGTCTGTTCCGACTCATAGCCACCCTGTGTAGAATGGAACAGAACACTGCCTGATCATGTGCCATCCTCACAATCATTGCTGTGTTTGAGACCATTGCTGCAGCCACTCTGTCATTCTATCTTATTGAGGGTCTTCCTCTTTTTCACTGACCCTCTACTTTACCAAGCGTGATGTTCTTCTCCAGGGACTGGTCCCTCCTCATCGTATGTCCAAACATACATGAGATGAAGTCTTGCCATCTGCGCTTCTAAGGAGCATTCTGGCTGTACTTCTTCCAAGAGAGACTTGTTCGTTCTTCTGGAAGTCCGTGGTGTATTCAGTTGCCAACACCATAATTCAAATGTGTCAGTTCTTCCTTGATCTTCCTTATTTATTGTCTAGATTTTGCATGTATATGAGGTGATTGAAAATACCATTGGTTGGGTCAGGCGAACCTTAGTCCTCAGAGTGACATCATTACTTTTTAAAACTTTAACACTTTAAAGAAGTCTCACTTAGAAATCACATGTGGCTGGAGGTAGAGTTTTTCTCCCATTATGTAGAGTTGATTTCAAAAGTGGCCTCAATTATTCCCTTCTTTGAATCTATACCCTTGCAATAAGATTTTTGCAGTCCCTCCCGTCAGTCTCTTTCCCCAGCCGTTGCTTGTAAGTTACTTTGGCCAGTAGAATACTTGGAGGTGATGGTGTGTCAGTCCTGAGCTTAGCTCTTAAGAGGCCTTGCACACACCTGCTTGCTCTCTTGGAATCCAGACAGGCACCATGTGGACTCTCGTAGGCTTACCTACTGTGGCCCATAGACTCTTGTCACCCCAGCTGATAGCCATTGTACCACCAGACGCAATCCTAGACCAGCCAGTGACTGCAGATGCATGAGCATGCCTGGCAGAGACCAGAGAAACTGATCCAGATCCATAGACTTGTCAACAATAATTAATGCTTATTGTTTTAAGCTACTGAGTTTTGAAGTGGTTTGGTACACTAACAATAACTGATACTCCACCACCCTTCTGTCAGTGTGTCATCCCCTGGTGGCTTGCACGTTGCCATGAGGCTAGAAGCTATGCCACCAGTATTTCAAATGCTATCAGGGTCACCCATGGTGAACAGGTTTCAACAAGCTTCCAAGCTATGACAGACTAGGAAGAAGGGCCTGGCGATCTACATCTGAAAATTAGCCAGTGAACACCCTATGAATCACAACAGAATATTGTCAGATATAGTGCTAGAAGATGGACCCCCTAGGTTAGAAGACACTAAAAATACACAGTGGCCACAACAGTGGACTCAAGCATACCAATGATTGTAAAGATGGTGCAAGACTAGGCGAAGTTTTGTTTTATTGTACATGGAGTCACTATAAGTCAGAGCCAACCTAGTGGCAACTAACAAGAATGTCGTCACAAATGTTTAGTGCAACTCAGCAGAAGAGAGTCAGTCATTGGATGGAGAGGTTTTAGATGGCGGGGGCAGCTCCCAATTTCTTGTGATCATCAGCATTACTTGGAGATCTTTCTAACAATACAGATTCCTAGGCCTTATGCCAGAGTATTCAATCAAAATATCTATAGATGGGACTGTTGTTGTGAGTTGCCATTGAGTCAATTCCAACTCATGGCAACCTCCTGTGTGCAGAGCAGAACTGTTCCATGAAGTTTTTACCTTTCAGAAGCAGATTGCCACACTTGTCTTCCAAGGCGACTCTTGGTGTATTTGAACTGCCAAACCTTCAGCTAGTAGTTGAGCGCCTAACTGTTTGTGCCACCCAGGAACCTGGGAATCTGTGATTTAAAAAGCTCTGGTGATTGGCCAGAATTGAAATCCAGTAATCCAATTGTCTTGTTAGTCCCTCGCATCACTGAAAGATGCTATGATGCCTGCTGATCTTTGCTTAGGCAAATAAGACTCAGGTGGTTCCGGCTTCATTCCTGACTTGGTGTACTTTCAGCTACAGAAGTAAACTTTATAATGACATCTGGGCGGAAACACATTGACTCTGATTCTAGATGGGAAAGAATTCACAGGTGCAGTTTGATGGCTGGGATTGTATTCTGTGTATTATTGTGTCTCCTGGGGTTTAGAGCATAGTTTGCACTCCATGAATAAATCCTAGGCATTGGGAATGTAATACACCCTGCTTTGAGGCTATTATAGTCTAATGGGGGAAAAAAATCAGAGATCCATCATTTGTTATGTGTTAAGAAAACAAAACAACCAGTGTTTTAACCCTTAAACTACAAGTCCCACAGTTGAAATTTTACGGTGGTTAGTGTATCAGTTAGTTACTGCTACAATAATGCTGTATAACAAATAGCCACAAAATTTCAGTGGCTGGGGCAAGGGTTAGCTGATCTAGGTGGGCTCAGGTGAGGATGGCTGTACTCCACGTGTCCCTCCTCCTTCTCCTGGGACCAGCTGCTGGCCCAGGTATGTTCCTGTCATGGTGATGGCAAGAGGCACAAGAGCTCAAGCCACAGTGAGCAGGCTCATTCTGCTTATGTCATTAATGTGCTAACGTCTCATTGACCAAAGCAAGTCACACGGTCAAGCCCAGTGTCAAAGGGCCGGGAAGTATATTCCACCTTTTTAGTGGGAGCAACTACAAAGTCATGTGGCAAAGGGCAGGAAACAGGGAGGCATGAAGACTTTAGGTCATTTAAGTAAAATACCATAGTGGGGGAGGGGCATGTGAGGGAATTGCACTTTTTCCTGCTTAGGACGGCTCATGAATCATAGCTATCCCAGGTTAGCCAAGAGGCAAGGAAGTGTCCATCTTCTGGAGCCACCCTGTTCCTTATAACATGGAAGTGAGCATTGGACTCTTTGCTACTGTGATTTATGTGATGGAAATCTGAAGGGAAAGTTCCTGCCTCCGACTCGATGGATGCAGAGATGGAGTTGGAATCCCCACAGAATGCCACCCCCTTCTACCAAATGTGAAGGGTATAGGTCACTGGACTTGGCTGTCCACTGCCCAGTTTCAGAAGGGAGCATTATTGTTTGGGAGAGGGCGTCATTACTTTAGATCACGCGACATTCCTTTGTTGCCCTCACCTCTTTCTCAAGCAAAGAGGAACCAGCTTCTGTCTAGTCAGAACATTTTTTGGACCTTTTCCTCAAACCCTAGCCTGATGTTGCAGTGGTTAAAAGAGATTTTGGCAAATATCCCTCCCTGGTGACCGGTCTTTCCCTGACTGGTTTTGTGAAAGGCTTGTGTCCTGTGATAGATTAAGATAGGAAACCAGTGTTCTTAAATACAATTGAGGTTCTCAGATATTCTCCAAGGGAGAAACTGTGTCTTATGGTCCAGCCAAAAGGAATAATACTGGAGCACTTTATTTCAGATGACTGATTTATAGGCATTGCTTTTGATTGTTGTGTGCCATTGGGTCTAGGTGGCATATCAAATTTATCTCTGAGCAAACTAAGGCACAATGGTCTATGTAACTTTCCTCAAATCACATCTATTGGGCAACTGAGATTAGCACCCTGTCCCCTTGGTTTTTCAGCCTTTGCTTGACGATCTAATTGATGCTGCCTAGTTTCACAGAATGCTTACCAGGATATCCTTACCTGTTTAGTTTATCCTAAGAAACCCCACCCACCTAGTATCTGTGCTCCATGGGAAACAAGGAAGTCTAGCAAGGAGGCTTTCAACAATATGATATTTCCACAGCACAATGTTAGAGAAAGTGAACTGGATCCTAGGAAATTTCTAAATTGTATTTCTTGAGGTTTCTTCATTATTGTCTTGACTACAGAAATAAGCTGGGATGGGGTCTGCTTGGAGGGCTTCCCCGGGTCCTTGTGACTGCTGCTGTTGTGACTTTCTGAGCCCTCAGCTGCCCTGTTGCCTGGTGACTGTAAATGAGTCATCTTAGCCTCATGTTCCGCAGTTGCTTGCATTAGTTCTCTGACAGGCAATGCTGTTTCTATCTTATGTGAAAATGGGCTTAATTAAATAACTCATTTAAACTAGTGCTTTTCAGGAGACGTGATATGATTGAAGTAGGCATTTCTAGTGGTATTTTTGTCAAATTAACACATGTAAGCAGTCAAATAATTGCAGTGTCCAAGAATATATAGGGCCTGCTACAATTAACATGTAAGCTAGTTATCTTTGATAGGTTCTTTCTGATCGTTTCTTTGCTGAAAACCTCACATGGCTTCCATATAACACTGCCGTTCCGTAATGTTATCTGAGCACTGATTTAATATTCTACTCTTCCTCTTTCTCAGTGCCAAGGGCCACATCTGCCTTGTTTACCACTGAAAACCCAGAAGCCAGTTAACAGAATCTAAATAATTGAATGAATGAATACTAAGATTACAGCATCCTGCTCCTAAGAAAAAAATTGGGTCCTTCCTAGGTGTTTCTGCTCCTGAGAAGGAACACCGAAGGGTTAATGTTCTCTGTTTGCTGTTAGGAGGCTTTTGGGTAGGGATCTTTGCAGAGCTGAATCACATTCTTTCTGCTACTATAGCAACAGGTTGAGAATTCTACTGGCCCCGTTGCCTGCCTCCATTGGAAATGCCTGTGTGCGGACGACTTCATTGTCTGGGGGAATAACTGTTTTTTTCTGAGGTTTCAGTGAAGCAGCTTCTTTGTAGAGACAAAGAGGCCAACACAAAGCAGGGGCTAAGAATCATGGAAAGGCAGAGATTGGAGGACATTTCCAATCTTTTTTCCCCTGAAGAGGTGTGAGGTGGAGAAGGAATTGAGATTTAATCTGTAGTCAATAGCATCTTTTTCTCCCTTCTTAATGAGGCCTCTCTCTTGGGAGATAGCCGCTGGCAACATTTGGAAAACTTGCTCTTACTATCATTGCTTACATAGAGTAATGTTCTTGGATTTTTGCCCATGTTCACTTCCAAGTTTGGAGATGCCAGAATGGACCAGGATGTAGGTTTTTCCTCTGTGTTTACCAATCCTTCTAAACTCTGTACCTGAGCTGTTTACGGAGAAGGAAAAGCTAGCCAAGAATGAGAAATGGAGGTGTTAATTTCTACTTAGTGTACCAGTGTTGTAAAGAAAGAAAAGAAATTGAGGAAAGTTGCCTGGGCATTATTAAATTCCCGGAAGGCTTCCCAGGCACTTTAAAAATGCCCAGCCTTTTACTCAGAGATTCTTCTTGTCACCTCAGAGAAGAGCAAGGAAGGCTCAGGTGTGGTGATAATCAGCACTTAGGGCCAATTGTAGTTCTTGCTGGCTAATGGATGAGGTCAGTAGAGTTTAAAATCACTTTGGATTGGTTTATCACATTGCCACAGTACTATTATCAGTTCTACATCATGTTTTCACTTTACACGCAGATGGGGGAAATCTGCTTGGTTCACTCTTCGTTCCTCGTTTTACAAATACAGTTTGGTCAAAAATACCTGAACATATCAAGCCTTTTTTCAGAAGCAGCACTGAGTTCTTTTATCACAAGTTCAATTTTAAAAGCTCTTCCTCCCCAATCTACTATATACAATTTGAATATGGGATAAGCCCTTCATCTTTTATAAGTTTCTGCCTTTAAGTCCCCTGTGGCCACTGAAATCCCCGTTCTTGTTGCAGAGTGGTACAAAGAGAACTGGGCAGGAGCCAGAGCCTGGGGGCCTACGCCTAGCCAGGAGTGGCATTGGGCAGCTCACGTGGGGATTTCATTTCCATTATAGCTAAAAAGAAAGACTTGGACAAGATTTTAGGATTTCTTCCACACATCTCTCCCCCAAAGGGGCACCCAGTTGTTTTAAAAGAATCAGAAGTTTTGCTTTGCCGAATCTCTTGTAATTCGCAAGGCTCCTGCAGCACCTCTCCTTGCCAGCTTAACTTCTACTCAAGCTTCAGATCTCTGCTTTAATGTCACCTCCTCTGGGAAGCCTTCCCTGACCACCAGGCTAGATCAGGACTCCGGGTATATGTTCCCTGATGATTGTTTTCTTTCATCACACTTATCACAGTTTGTAATTATATATTTCCTTTTGTTTTTTGTTTTTGTGTTTCTATTTTCTCTTTAGCCATGAAACTGAGTACTCTGTGAAGCCAGTGCTCAATCTGTTTTGTTCGCCATTGTATTTGCCTATAGAAGCCACTCCATAAGTATTTGTTGAATGATTAAGGTGCCACATTAGGCTTTAAGGGGGCGATGATTATATCACAGTCTCTGCTCTCCAGGATCTGAAGATTTACTTTCCTCTTTCTTTATCATCCACACCCAGACCCAAAACATGCCAAATTTTACTGACTGCAAGCTGCAGGAAATTAGAAGAAAACAAAAAATCCTGGGTGCTCATCAATGACGGGCTTATTCAATAGGTTTTGATTATCTTTGATTGGGCTGAGTAATCTTTTGTGACAGAACCCATCAGATACAATGTCCTGGAAGGAAAGTATTTGAAGATGGTAAATAGGATGGAATGGTTGAAAAAGAGAAGAGAGAGAAGGGAGGGAAGGAGGACGAGAACTAGAAGAGCAATGAAAAATGTCAATGAGTGTTTCTAATTCAGGAGGGGAAAGGAGAAAAGAAAGGGCCACATCTCTGAGAGGTGCCTATTAAAATCAATAACAATTTAAAAATTCATATTATGTACCAGACACTGAAAAAAAAAAATCCTTGAATTACCTTATTTGCTTCTCGTAAGAATCCTATGAGAGAGATATTATTATTAACTGCATGTAGGGATGAAGAAAATGAGGCACAGAGAGGTTAGATACCGTGTTATGCCTTTATCAGGACTTGTGGAATTTTTCCTTTTTAATGAACTTGCCTGTAAGGGTCCTTCTTACTTGAGGGCCAGGCTTTGTAAGCAAGGACATGTTTCTAAACAGCATTCTTACCTGCAGTGTGGAATCAAGGTACAAAGAGTTTGCTACCAAAAGGTGGTTATATGCACACAAAGAAGTTAACTGAACTGGACTGTGGTAATCTTTTTGCTTTAAAAACCAGAAAGATGCCAGTTTTTAAAAGGACTACCAGGCTTAAGTAAACCAGGACCGTTTTGAGCAATACAGGCCAGTGATTATGAAATCAAAACTAGTCATTATACCGGGTACGTTTAAATAGTGCGGGAGGATCTGAGTTCAGACAGCGAGACTGGTCAAGATTCCAGGAGGGAAAAACAAGAATTCCTTAGGTTGGAGGGTGTGATCAGTGTTCACTGGACAGCTGCAGGAGGCTTAGGGGGGCTGATTGAATTAGAAGATACAACTGCTTTTGGTGTCACTGAGTTTGCAATTTGCAGCAGAAGTTGCTTGAGGGAGTTTTACTAAGTAAATTGAGCTTCAGTGAAAAGCATAAAACCTCCAGCTTCAGAAAGCCACAGCAGTCACAGTTTATCTTGAGCACTGGTATAGACAGAGATATGGGTGGGTGAGATGTGTGAAGTTTCTCTTCTGACTATTCTCCCTAGAGAGCTCAGCTATAACGGCAAAAGACAGCCTTTCTCTGCATAGTTGTCACGGATCCCCTTTCACACCAACACCCACAGACATAGTCCATGTCAAGAGAATGCTTTATTCTCATGCCAGTTGGTAGCCTGAACTCCAGCTAGACAGTATGCCTCCCAGTACCATTTCAGGAAGACAGGAGTGACCAAAACAATCACATAATCTCTCTTCTTAAGGGAGAGGAAGGAATTTTAGCCAAGAATGCAAGGTGTGCCTGTGGGCTTTGCACCTGTGCTGCACAGATGTTCTACACGCGCACGCGTCTAGCAGATAGCTGTGTTCAGTTGACAGGTAGCCAGGCTCGTGTGTCTTACTCAACAATATTAATTGGCCCCTCCTTCATTTAAAAAATATACATAACAAAGATAACAGATGGGAATTTGGTACTTCCCTGATCTGATGTCCCCTGGCTAGTTCAGAGAGGGTCAGCCATAAGCAATCTCTTGATTTCAAAAAGAATTTACCTCTTTCTGGACCTGCTGAAAATAAATAACATTTTAACAAAATTGTTTACAAAACAAATCCTTTCCTTTTCAGTGGCAGCACCTGCCTTAAATCTCAGCTCTGCTACTTCCTAACTGTGCAGGTTGGGCACAATATTTAACCTTTCTGTGCCTCATTTTCTTCATCTTTATATGGAGTTAAAAATAATACCTCTTTCATAAGATTCTTATAAGAAGCAAATAAAATAATCTAAGACTTTTTTTTAAGTGTTTGGCACATAATATGAATTTTTAAATTGTTATTGATTTTAACAGACACCTCTCAGAGATATTTGGCCCTGTCTTTTCTCCTTTGCCCCTCCCGAATTAGAAACACCCATTGACATTTGGTACTTCTCAATATCACGGGTTCTGCTGGGGTGTGGGAAAAGGTGAAGAGCAGAAGAGAGGAAGGAAGGGGAGGAGAGAGGAGAGATCATTGGATAGGAATGGGGATGATGGAGACCTGTGTCCCACGTTCTTCTACTCCCTCCTATACCACTGCTTTTTCCAGTATACCATACTACTACTTTACCTATTGATGACTAGGTACAATATCAGGTGTGTTACAAAGAGGACTACAAAGTCAACTCTTTCTTCCAGGGACTGCTAATCTAAGTTTCGGGCTCACTTTCTCATGTTCTCCAAGCCCTTTACATGTACTTGCTGTTCAGCACAAATCTCAGCTCAAACCTACACATGAACTAATGCCTGACACAGAACAAGCACTCAAGGGACATCAGCGGTACCCAGTTAGCTTAATCGTGCATTATAGAAGTAGTCATTGAACCATTTGGCACGTAGAGAGAAACACTTAAATGAAAGTCAAAGAGGAGGTCAAGTGTCAAACCTTCTGAGTGATCTAGTCTCCCAGGACTTTCAGGCTTGCGAGGAAAGGATGTGAATCACCGGACCTGGAAAGAGGGCACAGGGAAGAGGAAACAGGAGATTTCCTGTCCATCTCCCACTGTGAAAGAGCTGCCAGCACAGTGCAGCTGAGTAGCATGGCCAGGACCCTTGAGCCTAGTTTCCTGATCACAAAATCAGGGTGATAATTGAGTATAAAATGAGATAACACATATAACATTAAAAAAAAAAGTTGCTGTGGAGTCAGTTCGACTCATGGCAACCCCACGTGTGTCAGAGTTTAACTGTGCTCTGTACGGTTTTCAGTGGGTGATTTTTCAGAAATAGATGGCCAGACGTTTCTTCCAAGGTGCCCGTATGTGAACTCCAACCACCAACCTTCTAGTTAGCAGCCAAGCGCTTAACCGTTTGCACTACCCCCGGGACTCCCACGTATAACTTAGGGCCTGGCATATAGTTAAGTACTCAATAGATGTTAGCCATAATTAGCTCATGAATTACACCTGTTTGGAGCCCTAGTGGTACAGTGGTTAAGTGCTCAGCTACTAACGAAAAGGTCAGCGGTTTGAACTCACCAGCTGCTCCGTGGGAGAAAGATGGGGCAGTCTGCTTCTGTAAAGATAATAGCCTTGGAAACTCTATGGGGTAGTTCTGCTCTGTCCTGTAGGGTTGCCATGAGTCAGAATCAACTTGACGGCAACGGGTTGGGTTTACTTAGTTATTTGGAAGCCATTTAGAGTTCTCAGTCCTATATAACTTACTCTGTACCTCCTGCTCCAGGCCCTGCGCAAGCACACACGGTAATCAGAATGAGCCAGGAGGAGATGCCACTTACAGTGGCCCATCTGTCCACAGCTTTGGTTGGTCTTGACAGCTCATAGTTGAAATTAAAGTACCCATTTTCAGTGTTCACAGATATTGCTCTATCATTACTAGAGATGGGTCAGAGAGAATTAGCATATGACAAGCAGGTTACATCACATGAAGAGCAGGCAGCTCTCCTGGTAATGACCGCAAGATGGCACAACGTATGTTTTTATCTTTAACATGAATCCATAGTTTATTGTTTCTTCCATTGGTGTCTCATCAGTAGCAGTGTGATATTCTTAATTCATTCTGGTGAATCACACTAGGGTGGCTTATCCTGTTGTCTTTCACAGTACAACCTAGAAGAAGAGTGGATGTGGGTTATAGGGTTTTAAAGACAGGACAAATTCAGGATCATCTAAGCCAACCCCCTCATATCACAGATGTGGAACTTAAAGCCCGAGGAAACTAAATGAACTCTCTCAGTAGTAGAGTAGCAGGTCTTCCACCTCCAGTTCAAGGTCTTAGATACATGGTCTCTTGGTCTTCCAAAGTGACCATAGACATAAAACAATTTGAGCGCCATTGTTTTGAAATGTAAGAGTGGTCATCATGTGGAGGATTCTCAAATACGGTAATGACACGTTTGGCCTAATCTCTTTCCGTCTTTGGCACATTATCCATGATTTTCCTCTCCACAGGAAATGTGAATCTGTCTGTTATGTGAAAGAAGCAGTGGTGACAGAATGAACAGTTCCTGTTTTTCCCTTCTAAAGGATAACTCCCTCACAAAGCCTGTGCCCTGAGATACAAAGTCATGGTCCAAACAGAACCAGATGCCTGAGCTCCATACATGGTCCAGGGATTGACTGAAAGAATGTTCCGCAGTGGAACCTTATCCTCTAGCTCTGCAACTCCAAGGGAGGGTCAGATCTGCAGAGCACAAGACCTTGATATGTATAAATAAATTTTCTCAAGGATAATTGATTGATTTTTTAAAAATTCTCTTAACTATGTAAAAATGTAAGTTTTATGTAGATAGATGAGAAGATATAGGGAAAGTACTTAGAGCAAATATACATTCAAGATCTAATAGCATTTGTTCAAACCAAGATTCAGCAAATTCTAGAATTATCCAGACTAAATTTTTCTCTCAGTCTGTAGATTATTATCTTCTTAATAGTTCAGATCCAATATTTGGTACCTTCTTCTTTGTTAAATCCATAATAATAACTTATTTATCAAGCAATTTCTATGTGCCAGAAACTGTAATAAATGCTTTTCATGAGATCTCATTTAATTTGCATAGAACTGTGAGGTAGGTGTGATTTCCCTGATTTTATTGATAAGAAAACTGAGGCTCGGGGTCAAGGTAACTAGTTCTCTGGTGTTCATGACCTATTTCAGTTCCCCCAGAAGCAGAGTAGACCAAAGTTTTAGGCAAACGTCTGGGAGAAGTTATTAATCTAGTTGCTGAACCAGATAAAGCCTTCTTATCAGAAGACTTGTCAGTTCTACCTGACTAGCACTACCTCAGAAACCAGCCCTTCCAGATTTTAAAGATACAGCCTATTAAAGCAGTTTTTCTGTCCCTAATTCTCCCATACTCCCTCAGTGCGTATATATGTGGGTACAACCATGTCCTCTGTTTGTCCCTTGAGTAACTTCTGTTTCCTCAATCTGTTCCTTCATTTTTTTCCCTGCATCAAAAGTTACCATCTCTTCACTGTCTCCCTGTACCACCAACAGGTTGCTAGGGTCAGACTCAGAGTTGCAGCATGAGTGGCTAGGCATTGTTAGACACCAGTAGGAACACCTGTGAATAAAAGTCTTGACATTCTCTAATGATGATGCTTATGCTTAAAACTTCCAGCTTCTCTTTGGGTCCTTTCAGAACCAGTTTACACTCAACAGACAAAAGCCATTCTCCTTTCTTAGTAATAATAAGAAAAACTGTAGGATTGCTGTGAGTCAGAATGGACTCGATGATACACAAGGACAACATAATAGCTTCAGATACATTATCTTATTTACCACACCCATCAGATGGACTCTTAAGCCTTTTGGTGCATAAGGAAATTGAGGCTCAAATAGGCTTATGTCTCGTGTTCAAGAAAACGCGCTAGCAAGTGGCAGTTAGAATCCAGGTTCTCTTAACTCCAAAGCCCATGCCTTTAACCACTAGGTTGTACTGTCTCTTTTTAAGAAGGGAAATGGAATTACACAAATTTACTTGACCACTTTGACTACAAGTGAGTTTCGACTGTTTGAAAAGCTACAATGCAACCAAACTCAAAGAATGAAGGTTTGCCACCACTTAGGCCATGCTGAAGACATGCTGCAGGCTCTGAGAACACTTCAACAGGTGGAAGCCAGAAATGCCTAATATTATAATAGCATCAGTGCAATACGTAGATGGCTCCCAAGCTTAGACTCATTTGGAGGTATCATTTCTGATTTATTTTTTTAATATCTCTTGTTAATGCTGATGTCTCCGCATAGATTGTGAAACTGAAGGGCTGAGAGAAGTGATTGCCAGGATGACTTGCCAAACAGCCTTCCAGTATAACAGTTAGTGTTTCTGTAGCTGTGTATCCACCCCATGCTCGCTATTCAGGATAAATTTGATTTTTAGAAGTGCTCCTTGTTTAAATAATATTCCACCCAAAATACTGTTTGCTCTGCCATTTAAATAATCAGTGCTCATTATTATGGCCGCCAGCTAAAAAGATAGTAATTATTATGCTTAGGCACAGCTGCAGAGCTGCCTTTGCTTGATAATTACAGGGGTTAATGGCCTGTTGTACGTCTTTGCTGTCTACTTTATTGGAGAATGCCCGGTTTCTGCTGGATTTCCCTTCTTCATTTCCCTAAGAGCTAATGAGATGAAAATGCCACAGTTTCTCCTAGTGCCATGAGTGGCAAGGCAGAACCAGCTCTGGGATGTCAGGAAGCTTTTTAAAATCATTCTGAAGTCATGAAAGGATGAAGACTGAGTTCTCAAGAAGGGGATGTGTCTTATCTGCACAGTGTGACTGATCAGATTGCACTTTTGTGCTTATTGCCATATATAAACAGATAATGTCAGTATAGGAAAGTGAATAAGAGAATCAATAAGGGTTCTTTGGTTACAGGCAAGTTTATTGGAAGAATATAGGGTCAGGAGGATGGGGAGGGGGAGGTACTCACAGAATTGAATTCCAGCTGAAGAGTTAGGCTTAGAAACTAGACTCAGAAACAGCAGGCGCTGGAGCAGCTGTTGGGTCTTTGGCAGGGACTAGCAGATGGTTTCTTCTGAGTGCCAGTATCCTGATCAATGAACGACAATATTTTCACTTTCGTCAAGAGTCACACTTCAGGAAAGGAGCTTTGCAGTGGTTTAAGGTAGCACATGTGGCTACAGAGGGAAGGAAACCTTGGCTGACAGTTCCACCAGTCAATCTCTAATGAAGCAAGTCCTTAAAAATGCATCTTAAGACCCACAAATCGCTAACCATAAAAGAAAAAACCTGAGGGGACCTCATACCATCAAGAAAGCAGCGCCGGGAGCAGAGCGCGTCCTTTGGACTGGGGTCCCTGCACAGAGAAGCTCCTAGTCCTGGGGAACACCGAAAGAAGAAGGCCAACAGCGAGAAAAAGGCTTCCCCTGGAGCTGATGCCCTGAATTTGGACTTTTAGCCTACTTTGATTGTGAGGAAATAAACTTCTGTTCGTTAAAAAAAAGAAAAAACTTGATAAATTAGTCTACATTAAAATTAAGAATATCTGTCAATCAAAAGCCACCATTAAGAGAGTTAAAGGCAAACCACAATATGGGAAGAGAGATTTGCAATATATATATCTGGTAAAGAACTCATATCCAGAATATATAAAGAACTTATACAAATCAACAAGAAACGGGCAAAAGCCTTGAGAAGAGGATATCCAAACAGCCAGTAAACATATGAAACTGTGTATATTAGTCATCAATGAAAACCAGATTAAAACCACAATATGATACCACCACATACCCACTGTAATTGCTAAAATTAAAATGACAGGCAATAGTAAGTGTTGTCAAGGATATAGAGCAAGCAGAACTCATACACGGCAGGTGGGAGTGTAAATTAGTACAGTCAGTTTGCATACTCAGTAACAGATCAATTCCACTCCTAAGTATGTACCCAAGAAAAATGCATGTGTATATACATCAAAAGACATGTACAAGAATGTTCACCTCAGCACCAGTCATAACAGCCCAAACCTGGAAGCGACCAAATTTCCATCAGCACTAGAATGGATACATTGTATCATTTTCACACAGTGGAATACAATACAGAAATGCAAATTAACATACCACATGCAACAAAATGATGAATCTCACAAACAAAAAGAGAACGTAGTGTATGATTCCATTTATATAAACTTCAGAAACAACTAGGCTAATGTCTGGTGTTAAGAGTCAAAACAGTGGTTATCTTTGGGGGAAGGGACAGCTAGTGACTGGGAGAGGGCACAGAGGGGCCTTCTAGGGTGCAGGTCATGTTCTGTGTCTTAATCTGGTTGTAAATTACCCAGATGTCTTCACTTTGAGAAAATTCATTGAGCTTCAAACGTATGAGTTATGTTCTTTTTCGGTATGTGGCACTGGCTTTGAAACCTGATTGATATTTGACCATAGGCAAGTAAATTACTTAATCTCTATGAATTTTATTTTCTTCACCTACAAACTATAAATACTACCTCCCATAGTTTGTCATGAAGATTAAGGAAGGCAGTGTATGGAGAACACCTCGTCCAGGAGAGGTCAGTAAAATACGTCATGTACCTGATCTGCTAATTGGGGTTGTTGTTGTGTGCTGTCATGTCAATTCCTACTCACAGCGACCCCATGTGTAGAGTAGAACTGCCCCATAGGGTTTTCTTGGCTATAATCTTTATGGAAGTGGATCACCAGGTCAGCTGACAAACTGAGGCAAGACGTTTTGTATGTTAACAATCTGGAGCCTCTTTAGGGTTTGTTGTTTTATTGGGGGAGTGACCTTATGGCATTATTTGTGTTGTGAATGGAACCTGTCACAGTGTGTCAGTGTGGTGACACAGTGACTCAGCCACTGGGGCAGAGGGCATGTGCATTTTCTTTTCCTTGTTTAGTCATGGCCACACCTGCAAGGGAGGGCAGTGGCTGATCCAGGCGTGTACTCCATAAATATTTACTGAGCACTTGCTGGATGCCAGGCATTATGCTAGACTCTGTGGAATGTATAATGATGAATAAAAAAGGAAAATGAAATCTTGCCTTCAAAGAGCTTACAGTCTAATAATAAGGTATACATGTTCCTTTTGAAAGCTACTTTTATTCCTTTCTCTCCCATCTTTTCTCTGTAACCCCCACTCACCCAGTACACATTCATTTTCTCATTTTAATTCTCTGACTCATTCTCTTTCTCTTTTACACACACACGCACACCCCAGCCACACACTACATACCACGTTGAACTCCGTTCCATTTAAGCAAGCCAAAAACCAGTTGGCGTGGCCTCTATCCAAATAAATCAACTCAACAGCGTATGTTTTCTCCTTGGTCCCAAAACTATAGATGACAGTACCTTACATTAATTATAGTAACAGAAACTACCCTCTATTAAGTGTTTGTTACATACAAGTAATGATGCCAGGCACTTGCCTACATTATTCATGTCGCTCACAACATCCTTCAAGGCCTCATTATCTCTATTTTATTGGGGAGGGATTTAAATAATTGTCTAACATCACAGCCTATTTGTGGCACATCTGGAATTGAAAGTGATGTCTGTCTCCCTTGCAGGCCTGCTTAGAGACTCTTCACGTGTCGTGCTCCTTGAAGAGCTGTTTGCAGTGTTTGCTCTGATGGTTCAATGATGTAAATAACCTTCTGCCTCAGTTCGCTAGTCAGCTGTGCACATATAAACCCATGTGGTTAACAAAGCTTGACACCTTGATCTCTGACACCATGGACGCTCTCTCACTTTAATGATTCTAGCTTAACTGGAAATGCCAATCCAGAACCGAGTCAGCCTTACAAGCAACTTCTGAGCTCTTGTTTTGTAAATGCCTTTATATTCAGCAGCACTAGCCTGCTGTACTATCCAAAGGGATGCTGAGCCTGTTGCATGATCTATATTAAAATCTTGGATGCAGGCAAGCCTTACAGTCGCTCCTGTGTGTACTGAGAAAGTTCTGCCATTTTTGGTCCTATCTTACTAGACTGTCTTTCTCAGATTAATTTAATACTTACTGCTAGCCTGTGCTCTAGAAATTTGAAGGGAGATTAAAGCCAGCATTGCTATGAGCTGGACACAGGGAAGTTAGCTGATAGGGTGCATGCTTCTCAGTGATTTTTTACAAGGAGGCACAGTCCAAAGTAGCTGCTGCTCCCTCTCGTTCTAATGTTTTTTGTGTCCCTACTGCTAGCCTTCACATAAGCCACTCAGGCTGAGACAGCCAACTCTACTTAACCACAGTGCTAGGGTATGTACTGGGGCTAAAGTCATGTCCCATAAGAAGGGACACCAAATGCCAGCAAATCGCTCTGGGTTTAGGATCTAGTCTCAAGCTTTTCAACCTCAGAAACTTCATTATATTGAGAGGCAAGGCTTTTTGGAGATTGACACAAATTTACAGTAGGAGATACATGTTGGCAATATGACCAACACCAGTTATTTGTTCAAAAACTAAAAGTTACTATAAATTGAGTTTTCTTCTGCAGGACAGGAAATGTGCTTGGGTCTTCACAGGTATTATTTCCAGTTCTCAGAACAACCCTTCGAGTTGTTGGCTAATTATCCACATTTCAGAAATGTGAGTACTGAGCTGGCATCCAAGCCAGGTGTAGTTAGTTCCAAATCTTGAACTCTTTCCTCTCTTCCTCATGCCTGAAGGCATTCTGTCCGTTGTTAGATTACCCATCTGAAATGTCAGCTTCTTTGCTAGTTTGGCTTCAGCCAAACCCGGCAGAATTATCAGTTACTTCCTTTTTGGTTTTACACAGCACTTTGTATATACCTGTTGAAGTACTTTGTATTGTAATTACGTTTATTATATTGTAATTGGTTGTTAGTCTGTTTCCTCTGCTAGACTCTGAACTTCTTAAGGCAGGGATAGTATCTCATTCATTTTTTCACTTTAGGCCTGTCACAGTACCTGGCAATGTTATATAGCAGAAGGCCTTAAGCTTTGTATAGCAGAAGGCCTTAAGGCTAAGTTAAAATCTTCTGTTTTTACTAGCATTATATCCTCAGCACATGGCACACTGCCTGCTGGGATATAGTATATGCTCAGTAAACACTTAATGAAAGAATGAATGAATGAATATAATCTTGGATGTTATTTTTCCAAGACTCATCGTAAAACCAAAAAACCAAACCCAATGCCGTCAAGTCAGTTCCAACTCACGATGACTCTGTATGCTACAGAGTGGAACTGAGCTCCATAGGGTTTTCTTGGCTATAATCTTTACGAAAGCACATTGCCAGGGCTTTCATCTGTGACACCACTGGGTGAGTTCAAACTGCCAGTCTTTCGGTTAGTAGCTGAGTACAAACGGTTTGCACCACCCAGGGACCTAAGATTCATCATAGATGCATCTTTTTCATTATTAAAATGAGGGATAATAATAGCTAACTTACAGGGTTGGTGTGAAATTAAAGGAACTAATCAAACCAGGGTGCATGATAGTGGCTTCTTTTGTTCAGCATGGTTTTGAGAGTCAGTGTTATAATTCCTAGTGTGTATAAATAGTTCATTTATTTTTATTGCTATAGTAGTATTCTGTTACATAAATATGATACAGTTTATCTATTCCCCTACTGATGGATATTTGAGGTGTTTCCAGTTTTTTACTATTATGAACCAAGGTGCTGTGAACATTCTTGGACAAGTCTTTTTGCCAACATGTTTTTCATTTATCTTGGGCACACACATTCAAGTGGAATTGCTGGGGCACAAAGTAGAAATGAATGTTTAAATTTATTAGAGACTGCCAAACTGTTTTTCCAAGTTTTGCCAAGCCCCCATCTGAGTCCTGCAGTTAACTTATGGACACTTTGAGCTGTTGTTATTTTCAGTTTCTCCTTCCTTGACCTTCTTAACAGCACAGATGTTTCTTCTTTACTTATCCTTCAGAATCTCCATTTCTTTTTTCCATCTACCTATTAAAATTGTTAACATCAGACTCCAACCATTGGCATATGACAGTTGTCTGTTAGCATCAGTATAACCTGTCCCCTGGGTTATGCTGGAATCAGACCAAACTCTTCTTATCTACATATACTTAGAAAAAAAAAATCTATAAGGATATACCGCCAAACCAGTGAATGGCGGGTACTTCTCATTTCTTTTATGTATGTATAGTTTCTAAATTTTCTTCAGTGAGCATGGATTAAAAACCAAAACCCATTGCCATCAAGTCGATTTTAACTCATAGTGATCCTATAGGACAGAATAGAACTGCCCCATAGGGTTTCCAAGGCTGTAAATCTTTACAGAAGCAGACTGCCACATCCTTCTGTGGAGCGGCAGGTGGGATTGAACAACCAACCTTTCTGTTTAGCAGCCTAATGCTTTAACTTCTGCACCACCAGGGCATCTTGAGCATGGATTACTTGTGTGTTTTTTAAAAAAAAGTTTTAAATTCTAAATAATTAATTAGATTACAGATTAATAGTCTTTAGGCCCATTCCTATCATGTATTTCTGAAATTATATCTAAGTCACCTTGATTGGATTTGTGTGTTTCCTAAATCTTTATTGGCAACACATTCACAGACTACTTAATGGTAGATGGCTAAGTTCCTCTTCTCTCCCTCCCCGTCTTTTTTTATTGTTGTTGAAAATATAGACAGCAGAACATAAACCAATCCAACACTTTCTACATGTACCATTCAGTGACATTGATGACATTCTTCAGGTTATGCATCCATTCTCGCTTGGTCTCTTCTCTGTTGATACTTACACGGTTTAATTTCAGACAGTGCTCATTTTTCCTCTGTCCCAACTTCAGATTCCTATATGAAGCTCACAGTGCAGTGCAGTGCAGTTCAATAGGCTTTTCTATGGCCTCTCTTCCCTAGGGACTTCCTGGTCAGAGTGGGGAAATGGATTCACATAGATCACGCCTGTATGTGTCATGATAGAGGTATAGATCAGGGACTTCAGCCTGCTGGGGAGTTACATGACTTCTAGCAGATCAAGTCTGAGTCCAGGGTGGCTTTGCTCAGAGGTGACTCTTTTCTAACCTTGGCTTTTAAATTCTGACATTTTTGTCTACTAAAAGCAGTTGAGGCATTAGGGACTTGAAGCTAGAAGCAGCTCCTTCCAAGTGGACTGTGGATGGCAGCCGTGGGATGTGGAATAGGGATCAGAAATAGGCTGTTACTTCCAGCTTCTGTGCTTTGTTTTTGTGGAACAGGAAGGAAGTCATTATCTGGAGAGCCACAAATCCTTGAAAGAAAATTCATTTCCCCTTTCCGGAAAGGGAAGTGTCACTCACCTGCCAACAGAGCAGTACTTCATCAGTGGAGTTATTACAGAACCCCCCAAGGAGCCATGCTAAGTCACTATCTCATTAAAACAGTCACTGTCTTTTTTTTCTTTCTAATCACAGGTTTCTGATACAGGGGATGTTTTCTCCTCTTTCTTAATACTTAATGGGCCTGTCAATATCAGTTATTTTCATTGCCCCATATTGATTGACAGTAGCTGATATTGACTGGCAGGCACATTAAGTATTAAGAAAAAGCAGAAAACATCAGTTATTTTCATTGCCCTATATTGATTGAGGAGCCCTGGTGGCATAGTGGTTAAGAGCTCAGCTGCTAACCAAAAGGTCAGCAGTTCAAATTCATCAGCCGCTCCTTGGAAACTTTGTGGGGCAGTTCTACTCTGTCCTTTAGGTTCACTGTGAGTTGGAATTCACTCATTGGTAACAGGTTTGGTTTTCATTTTATGCTGATTGATTATTAAAATTAAAATTTTTCTATTGAACAAAATGAACACCTCAAAATAAAAGAATAAACGCCCTTTCTCTTTTTTCTTAATAATGAAAATAGATTAAATTGTTTAGCGTGTCATATTTTACAAATGGCATTCACACGTCTCATTTGGTCCTCACAACCATTCTGTGGAGGATAGGCTAGATTATTATGATCCTTTTAAAAGGCAGGAAACTAAGAATCAGAAATTGAGTAACTTGTTAAAGATTGTTGTTGTTAAGTGCCATTGCATGGGTTCTGTCTCATAGTGACCCTATGAGATTAGATCCTAAAGATTATATAGTTTTAAAGACATTGAGCTGCAGTCTCAATGTAGCATATCACAACAGTGAGGGTTGTGAACTCAGACCTTCTGGGTTCTGATCCTGACTCTACCTCTTACTAGCCCTGTGACTTTGGCCAAGTCATTTTTCCTCGCTATGTCTTAATGTCCCCATCCCTAAAATAGGGATAATGATAGAACCCACTTCACGTAGGTGTCACCAGCATTGAATGAGATATGGTCAATTCTTGTTATTCATAGTAGTTATGTTCTATAAAGTCACCAGGAACACTGAATTCGCGAGTACTGAACCATTACTCCTAGAAGAAATACAGGGTTAGGTTCCAGCGAGTCTCTGGATTCAATGGGCACAACATTTTCATCAACCAATTAATACATAACCTTGTTTCATGAGTGTTTCTGTGTACAGACTCCCTATTTAATATACTGTATATTGTTGGTTCATTAACATTCATCTCAGACGGCCCGCAGCACTATTACTCGTGCCTGAACGAAGCCTATCTAACGCGTATTTTCTCTGTAAGGCACATCGTAGCCTTCTAGCACTTAGCACTTCAGCAATACATTTGGGGGCCATTTTAAACAGCCAAATCACCAACTAAAAGCGCAAAAATGCAAAAAATGTAGCAGTGGAGAGATTGCAAAAAGGACACTTATTTGCAGTATGAGAACTGAAACAAGAAGGCAGAGCGTCGCTGTATTTGCCCTCAGCTGGGTGACTCAAATTTTTGGCTGCTCTGCACATTCCGCGCATGACCACGGAAGTGCCGTGAGTATGGATTTTGGGGTGACAAATAACTTTTGATGAGTAGGCAAATTCACAAATACAGAATCCACAAATAACGAGGATCGACTCAAAACAGAGCTCCTGGCATACAATAAATAAATGGTTGGTGAGCCTTGGCTGTGCTGCTGCTGTTATTATGTTAGCTGTGGCGGCGGCGGCGGTGGTAGTGATGGTGGATTATTTATGATCTGTCTCCTTCCAGCTACGTCTCCTGTCCTGAAACCTGCAGGCTACTCCAGACGTCACCAGAGTACTCCAGATACACTCCAGAAGTCACCAAGGGCTCTGTGAGGTTAGAGAAGTTAGAGAATCCAGTCCCAAATTCTAAATACTTTGAAGAAAAACTCCCACCATAAAGCTGTCTTTCCTCAGGTCAGTTTTGCACTGATGCCACTCTTAATCAGTAATCTTAAGAGTGTTTTAGATAGAGCAGTTGCATTCTTCCTCTTTAAATATTTTAGGGACGGTTTATTCTTTATTTGCTTTAGCAAATTCATGCTGGCCAGTGTACTTGCCACAGTCTGCTCTTGAAGATAGGGTAGAAATTCCCATGCTCTGCAGGGTATGCTCTTACAAAGTCTTTAAAGAGATCAACCTCTGTGTTTTGTGTGTTGCAATTAAGATTCTTCCTTAAAGGTGGGCAAAAGATTGCACGTTTATGTCCTTCTCTTGACTTTGTCATATATGCAGAGAAGAGGAGGCAATAAGTAACCACACATACTACTCTACTGTGTTTCTGGCTGCAAAAGGGATTCAGTCTGGTCCCCAGAAAATGCTCTCAATGTAGGACACAATGGTTACTATTTTTAAATAAGGGGCATGTTTGTCAACCTATCATGGTGTGTCACAGCCAAACCATAAGCTTTAGATTTGAAGATAGAAGCCCTGATCCCATTACCTCATGTCTGTCTACTGAAGACTTCAAAAGTCAACAGGAATCAAATTTGCTTTGTGCATGTTTGGGTGACTCATATCTTGAGCATTGATCATTCTTAATCTAGTATCACACTTTCTTATTACTTTTCACCTATCTTGCATTCCCACTGTGGTGGCCAGATACTACATGTATGTACTGGAATTAATATAATGTTCTTCCTGTGTCTTCAAACTCTTTTGGCACATAAACGCACATACTAACAGCTCAGTCAGACACTGCCAACAATTACTTGCACTCTCTTCTTCTCCACTGCCTGATTTGAATATCCCATGACAACCCTCATCCCAGCATATTAAGCAAAAAAATGTTGGCACTAAAACTATCTATGCAGAATAATCCCTCCTTTGTAAACCCAGGTGTATATGTGAACATGTGTGTGCAGAGTGAGCCAGTTGGAAGGAGACACACTATGATAGTGATGTCAGTCATTTCTGGTGGCAGTAGGACTTAGCTGATTTTAATTTCCTGTATACTTTTCTTCACTTTGCAGATTTTCTAAAATATGACTTCTTCCCTAAAACTGTAGTTCAGGTTTTATCTTATTGGTATTTGTTTTAGAAGTTGGTGATTGGGACATTTATAAAACCGATATGCTTTGAAATGAATTCACATATGGGTACATTAGATTCAGTGTGTCTTAAATCCTGAATTGTCCCCATCTGAGGCAAAGAACCTCAGCCCTACAGTCCTGGGGACAGTTCAAACGGGCGACATCTGTCAGTGCAGGATGTATGAAGGTGTGAGAGCATTCTTGCCCTTTCACTTTCCCCTAATTCTCTTGTTACTTGATTCATTTCCTTTCTCAAAAACCCTTATAGTCTCCGGAAGACCGTTGAAAAGGCCATTACCTCTCTGACCTGATATGTAACCCAGCCTCTCACCACAGATCCATAGTAGGTGTAGACAAATTCGTTGTAAGATATCTCAAAATAAATCCTTATTCCAGGACAGCTTTCTCTATTTTTATGGTTTTCTGTCTCTAAAATACACCAACTGCCCCTCTGGGTGGGTCCCCCTCAAACAGCATGAGAATTGTGTGACTCATTTGGAACCTAGAACTACCTCAATACCTGAATAGGAATTATAGGCCTTACCATACAGCATTTGAGCACTTTTGAATGTTTAGAAGCATGTTCACATTTACTATTTCATCTTTGCTTCCAAACAGCTATGTGGAGCTAAAACAGGGATTATGATTATTCTGTGTTACAGGGAGGAAATGACACAAAGAGGCTGGCCCAGGACCACAGCAAGCTTGTGGCAGAGCCAGAACTAGAAATAAAACCTTCTGTTCTACGGCTTTATCAAAGGCCTCTGTGGTGCAGTGGATCACTTTTATATGGCCTTTCTTGCTGTGGTCTTGTAACTCTTGGGTTATAATCACTTGGCTGGGACTATGCAAATAAGGTAATTGTGGCCCACCAAGGGGATTGGGTAGCTTGCTAGTAATGCAAATAAAGTTCATGGCACCCATGTGGGGGTGGGACCATGCAAATAAGGTGTATGGAATCCTAACGAAGGGATTGGTCAGTTTCACCATCCCATTAGGCTTAAAATGCGCCATCCCAGGGGCAGGAAGGAGAGGATCTCACCACTACCAAGAAAGAAGAGTCAGGAGTACAGCACATCCTTTGGACCCAGGATCCCTGCACTGAGACGCTCCTAAAACCAGGAGACTGAGAGAGCTGTAACACCGAAGACAGTGAGAAGTGGTGGCAGAGAAACAGTGGCAGCAGAGGCAGGAGATCAGCAAGAGACCTGCAGGAGACAGCGCAGTGGGCTTCCCAGCCCACGGAGCAAAAAAGCTGAGCACCTTCAGGCAGGAGGCTTGCTGGTGGAGTAGGGTGTCTCTGGGCACTTGATGGAGCTTGGTTTGCTGACCCATGGAGCTAGAGCTGAGCACTTTGGAGCTGAGGCTTACTGGTGGACTGGGGTGGGGCGGGGTCCTTGGGGCACTTATCAGCAGAGCTAAAAGAGCTTTGTAACACTTGCTTAAGCAGGGCAGAGGCTAAGGGGCCAGAAAGAGGTGTGTCTGTGGGCATGGCTGAGAAGGGGCTGTCCTGATGGAAGAACTGTATCCTGAGCATTCCTGAACTTGAATTGTAACCTGTTACTTTCCTAATAAACCCCATAATCGTGAATATTGCCTGTGAGTTCTGTGTGGCCATCGCAGTGAATTATCAAACTCAGCAAGAGAAGTAGAGAGTGGCATGGAAGGGACATTTGGTGTCAGAATTGGTAAAAATGTTGGAGAGAAGAGGCATGTCTGACCTCTGCCTCATAACAGTCAGCCTTGGGCTGTTGATCTTGATTTTTCTTCTTTCCTCTTGTGAAGTTAGAGGAGGTAGATGCTTCTGCAGTGCCATTTTTACAGCCTCACAATGCCAAATGCCTCTTTCCTAGATCTTCAGAGGATACCTGAACTCTAAGGAATAGTCTTGATAATAATGATAATATCAAATACTTGTATGTTTACTGTATGCACTTTCTATATATCAACTCACTTAATCCTCACAATAACATGAATACTATTCTTATCCTGATTTTACAGTTGAGGAAACTGAGCCTGAGAACATTTTAGAGCTAATAGGTAGAGTAGCCAGGATATGAACCAGAGTAGAGCTGCAGTCCATGCTCTTGACCACTTACCAGTGCTGCTTAGGGGCGGCCAGGGCCTGTCTGCTTCCCACCTGTTCATTGGCTTAGGGTGACCCAGGCCAAAGGTGGCAGTTTTTCTGATAGTATCTTGGTTACCTACTTCTGCTGTAACAAAAAATACCGTCTAAGTGAGTGGCTTTAAAGAACAGAAATTTATTTTCTCACAGTTCTAGTGGCTAAAAGTCAAAATTCAGAGTCTCAATGTGTTGATTCTTTCTGTGGACCTCTCCCCTAGTTTCTGGTGTCTGCTGACAATCCTTGTTGTTCCTTTGTTTGTAGAAGGGTCCTCACATAGCATTGGTTTCCCTATATGTGTGTGTGTGTGTGTCTGTTCTGTTCTTTTTATAACTCAAAAGTAATTAAGTTTAGGACCCCCTCTACTCTGTATGACCTCATTAACACGACAAAGGAAAAATCCTGTTTGAAAACAGGATTACGTCCATAGGTACAGGGTCCAGGACTTCAGTACATAATTTGGGAGGATGCAGTTCAATCCACAACAGATAGAAATTCTAATATTTCTTCCCTCCAGAGTTCTAATTATGTGTCTCATATTATTTAAGCAATAAGAATACTGTTCTGTCTTCTCATGGGAAGAGCAAGAAAGTAGAGAGGAACAATAAAACTGAAAGATTTTTGCTCAATAGCCAGACAGTTGGGAAGGTTTTAGGAATGAAGACTTGAATGAGAGGGGAGAAGTACTGTGAAAGGACAGTTTTGAAGTTGTTAGAGCCAAAGAAGGGGAGAGGTATGCAGGGCAGGCAATATAGTATATTTACTATATTGACCTGGTACTTTCCCTTTAAACCACATGGGCTGACTTTTCCTCTAAGACTTTACTGAAAGCAGAAGTAACAATCTCAGCCTATACTTGAACAACATGAAATTTTAAAACTTTTAACTCAAAAGTTGAGCCCTGGTGGCGCAGTGGTTAATTGCTCAGCTGCTAACCAAAAGGTCGGTGGTTCTAACCCACCAGCAGCTCTGTGGGAGAAAGATGTGGCAATCTGCTTCCGTAAAGATTGTGGCTGCTCTGTCCTATCAGGTTGCAGTCAGTTTGGGATCGACTTGACGGCAGTGGGTTAACTCAAGATATATTTGCTATAAGCTAGTGATGGCTTTGGCATGGGTTGAGATCTCACAGACATGCTCTCTTTTTGTGATTGTTGTGTATTCATTGGGCACCAGGAGTATAGCCAAGAAAGGCACATGCAAAGACTGGTGTTCTGATAGTGAGGTCACATAATTGTTGACCCTGGGAGCAACTTCCAGGAGTTACTTGTTTAGGTCAGTTTCATAATTTCTACAGAATTGAACGTCTGGTTTTAAAACCTGTTAGAAAGCAAGGAGGATGATGGTGAAGTCAGTGTGTGGCTGGATTTCAGGCAACAGGAAAAGCCTGAGATAGGCTGTTAATATTACCACCAGGGAGCTGGGAGACTTAAGACTGAATTATTGCCCAAATAATACAAGGGCTTAAGAGAATAATAGACCCTTCTTACTTGCCAAAATACCTTTCCCTTTGGACTGACGACTAGGGCTGTTTTTTTTGGTAACAGTAGCCTGTTCTTTACAAGGAGAGGGAGGAAGTTATAGCTATGTGTGTGTGTGTGTGTGTGTGTGTGTGTGTGTACGTGTGTGTGTACGTGTGTGTGTACTCTTGCTAAGTATTTGAAACATGCCTAGTGGACTAAACCAGTTTTTGCCAGAAGTCTGATGTTTCTCCAAAGGTTTGATCATGAGGCTCTCTGATATACGTATTTTTTTAAATAAATATATTTATTTATACATTGTAAACACACTATGTGTTCTAGTTAATGTTTTATTACATATCATGAGCAAAAAAGAGAAGTATTTAAAGGATGAGTTAAAAAGAGAACAAAAATAGAAGTTCTCTTTTTTCCCTACACCTCAGTGGATCATTCTGCATATCTACCTGCCCAACAGTTACAAAGACAGTTTTTAGTACCATAGGGATAACAGAAAATTGGTTGTTCCATCTTGACCAAAATGTACTCGACTTTCACTTCCTTTATGCAGTGGATTCTAGTGCTTCTTTGTTGTATCCACAAATGGCTTTGTGAGTGTACATATGTATACACCTGATATCCAGACTCATATCCCTTGCAGACTGGACCCATTAATTCCTGAGCCTTTGAGAATTTAACTGTGCAATAATTATGGAAAAGTTCAGACTGATGGAATTATAACCTGAGACATTGTTCTCTCTTCTCCATCTCCCTTTTCTGTCCTTTCATCTTTTCCTTCTCCTTCCTCCATCAGCGTGATAATAATGTGACCACTAAGGCATTTTCCCTCCCCACTTCTTCCTCTGTCTCCTGTTTTTTGCTTCCTTAGGAATTTTGAGATGATTTTTTATATATAAATATATATAAAAATCTGCGGCCGTCGAGTCAATTCCGACTCATAGTGACCCTGTAGGACAGAGTAGAACTGCCCCATAGGGTTTCCAAGGAGCACCTGGTGGATTCGAACTGCCAACCTTTTGGTTTAGCAGCTATAGCTCTTAACCACTACCACCACCAGGGTTTCCAAGGCCAGGGGCCGATTGCAGATCAGACCACCAATTACTCATATGCAAGTTCAAGTTGAAACTGAAGGAAATTAGAACAAGTCCACGAGAGCCAAAGTACAACCTTGAGTATATCCCACCTAAATTTAGAGACCATCTCAAGAACAGATGTGACGCATTGAACACTAATGACCGAAGACCAGACTAGTTGTGGGATGACATCAAGGACATCATACCTGAAGAAAGCAAGAGGTCATTAAAAAGACAGGAGAGAAAGAAAAGACCTAAATGGACATCAGAAGAGACTCTGAAACTTGCTCTTGAACGTCAAGTAGCTGAAGCAAAAGGAAAAAATGATGAAGTAAAAGGGCTGAACAGAAGATTTCAAAGGGCGGCTCAAGAAGACAAAGTAAAGTATTGTGATGACATGTGCAAAGACCTGGAAGTAGAAAACCAAAAGAGAAGAACACGCTCAGCATTTCTCAAGCTCAAAGAACTGAAGAAAAAATTCAAGCCTCGAGTTGCAATGCGGAAGGATCCTACGGGGAAAATATTAAACGACGCAGAAAGCATCAAAAGAAGATGGAAGGAATACACCGAGTCACTATACCAAAAAGAATTGGTAGATGTTCAGCCATTTCAGGAGGTAACATATGATCAGGAACCGATGGTACTGAAGGAAGAAGCCCAAGCTGCGCTGAAGGCATTGGCAAAAAACAAGTCTCCAGGAACTGATGGAATACCAATGGAGATGTTTCAACAAACACGTGCAGCACTGGAAGTGCTTACCCGTCTATGCCAGGAAATTTGCAAGACAGCTACCTGGCCACCCGACTGGAAGAGGTCCATATTTATGCCTATTCCCAAGAAAGGTGATCCAACTGAATGCAGAAATTATCAAACAATATTATTAATGTCACATGCAAGCAAAATTTTGCTGAAGATCTTTCAAAAGCAGCTGCGGCACTATATCGACAGGAAACTGCCAGAAATTCAAGCTGGATTTAGAAGAGGACGTGGAACCAGGGATATCTTTGCTGATGTCAGGTGGATCCTGGCTGAACGCAAGAATACCAGAAAGATGTTTACCTGTGTTTTATTGACTATGCTGAGGCATTCAACTGTGTGGATCATAACAAATTATGGATAACATTGCAGAGAATGAGAATTCCAGAACACTTAATTGTGCTCCTGAGGAATCTGTACATGGATCAAGAGGCAGACATTCGAACAGAACAAGGGGATATTGCGTGTTTTAAAGTCAGGAAAGGTGTGCATCAAGGTTGTATCCTTTCACCACACCTATTCAATGTATATACTGAGCAAGTAATCCGAGAAGCTGGACTATATGAAGAACGGGGCATCAGGTTTGGAGGAAGACTCATTAACAACCTGCATTATGCAGATAACACAACCTTGTTTTGCTGAAAGTGAAGAGGACTTGAAGCACTTACTGATGAAGATCAAAGACCACAGCCTTCAGTATGGATTACACCTCAACATAAAGAAAACAAAAATCCTCACAACTGGACCAATAAGCAACATCATGATAAATGGAGAAAAGATTGAAGTGTCAAGGATTTCATTTTACTTGGATCCACAATCAACACTCATGGAAGCAGCAGTTAAGAAATCAAAAGACTGCATTGGGCTAATCTGCTGCAAAAGACCCCTTTAAAGTGTTGAAAAGCAAAGATGTCACTTTGAAGACTAAGGTGTCCCTGACCCAAGCCATTGTGTTTTCAATCACCTCATATGCATGTGAAAGCTGAACAATGAATAAGGAAGACCTAAGAAGAATCAATGCCTTTCAGTTGTGATGCTGGCAAAGAATGTTGAATATAGCATGGACTACCAAAAGAAACAACAAATCTGCCTTGGAAGAAGTACAACTAGAATGCCCATCAGAAGCAAGGATGGCAAGACTACATCTCACATACTTTGGACATGTAATCAGGAGGGATCAGTCCCTAGAGAAGGACATCATGCTTGGTAGAGTAGAGGGTCAGTGAAAAAGAGGAAGACCCTCAACGAGATGAATTGACACAGTGGCTGCAACAATGGGCTCAACCATAGCAATAATTGTGAGTATGGGGCAGTACTGGGTAGTGTTTCGTTCTGTTGTGCATAGGCTTGATACAAGTTGGAATCAAGTGGACGGCATCTAACAACATACATGTGTGTATGTGTATATATATATATGTGTGTGTATATATATATACACACATATATACACACATATTCTTACTGTGATAGCTAACATTTATTGTGCTATGGGCCAGGTACTGTTAAATTCAATGTCTAGTATCTCATTTAACTTCCCAACAATCCTATGAAGTAGATACGGTTATTATTCCCTTTAAAAGTTGAAAAATACTGAGATTTACAGAGAGTTACATACCTTGCCCAAGATCTCCTGATTTTAAAGTCACAGGACCAGGTGACTCTGACTTCAGAGCCCAAGCTTTCAACCATTACCTTCTGCTGCCTGCAGTGGCACAAAACAAGCAATGGAGACCAAAATGGAGCCAGGAAATCAACCCAGCATTCTTACCAGCCACTTTCAAGCTAACCTTTCCTCTATGGCCCTTGTGGCCACCCAGAAGACACTTGTATACGTATATATGCTGAACTGTGTGGGTGCTGTAGCAAGTCAGGAAAAGTACTGAGTGAATGAATCATCTGGAAATAGCTTTCACTCTGTGTTTGCATGCAGATTACCTCATGAAGTCTTCTGAAAAATGTGAGAGGTTCAGGAGTGCAAATGGATCTCTACCTGCTAGGATGAGTCTACTGTCGTGCTGGATATTAGTTGGTTTCCTATTTTTCTAAGAGAGTAGTTTAACTTGATATGCTTACAGTTTTATAAATTGCATCTACCGTCAGTCTGTAAGAATGTCTCCTTTGATCTTGGTAACTAAAAGGGAGCTGGACAAGTACTATAATGAAATCAAATCACCAACACCAAATTCAGTTGAAAAGAAGTGGCTTACTGCATACGTGAATGAGCTTGTCTGGTTATTTTGTTGTTGTCACTGGAAAGTCCTCAGAAAGCAATAGGCTTTGGGTAATAGAGGTGAAAGGAAACCATCTGTAGAGATCCTTTCAGCTTGCAGGAATTGTTGCTCCCCTTTCTACAGGGGATATTAACACCACTGGTTGTGCTCCTTTTTGAATTCCTTCTGGGAGCTACACTGTAGCCTAACAAAGGTGACAAATGGAAGACGCTCAGACTTCATGCAGACTCAGGCAGAATATCTGTTCTCCTTTTCATTCCCAACATGCACACACGCACACGTTCACATACACACATAGATGTGAGAATGTGTGAGAGCCCCCAGTTCCGTTCCTTTGCCCTAGCCACCAGCCTCCAGACCAAGTTTATAGAATCAGCTTTGGGAAAGCAGCAGTTCCCATCACTAGTATCAAAGGTTCACAATTTTCAGACTTTGAATCTGGTCTACAGTAGAATGACTCTACTGTATAACTGGTTCAGGACTGTGTGTGAAGGAAAAGAAGACCTTTCTGTGTGCTCTTAAGTATATATGCTTGTCAGGGTAAAATACTTCCAAGCAGGTAAGGCTGGGCCACAGTAAGGCATCTGTGTGTACTTGGAGGCAAGGGGAACAGGACCGCAAACAGCACAATAATACTAAAGCATAAAGACTGAGGTGGAAGAAGAGGGTGAAGTTGAAACTGTAGAGGACAGGCAAGTCTTGAATGCCGAGGTTGAAGCGCCACTCCAGATTAAGTAGGCATGGGATGATTCTTATACAGGTGGTCCATGGCCCACACAATGGAAATCAGACTTAGAAATAATACATACAAAGATGAGTTTAGTTAGTGTGATTAAAAGTAGACCAGTGATTAAAGGTAGCAGAGAGGAGATGACAGAATCATTGATGAGACTGAAACCTCCAGGTCTATTTCATTTGGCTACTTTGCCATCTCTCTAAGACTCGCTTTGTTTTCTGTTACTCATCAACTTATTTAAAAGAATAATGGAGCCCTTGGCCTTGCACGCTCTCTGATTCCTCATAAATCTAATTCTTTTCTCTGTCTCCTATTAAAGTTAAGAGATAGTAAAGAGTTTTTACCATGGCAGTTCCAAGATCTGGGGATCATCTTGCAAAGCTTCAAAGCTGGTTTTACTTGCCCACCCAAGAGTGATGAGGCTTTAAGAAATCAGTATCCTCAGCCAAATGTAACAGCAGAGTTCAGTCCCTTCTAACCCCACTTTAGGGTGTACTGATTCACTAAAGTCCAGGAACTTGAGTTTGTAACCTGCCCCTTAGGTACTCAGGAGTTCCTTGGAGCTTATGATTATCCTGGATTGTTGCTCCGGTGTATCCTCACGTGGTGACCAAGTGAATAGTGAGTGAGGATTTGGAGGCATAGAGTGAGGCTTCTACTATGACAGTGAAGCAGACAATCCTAGTGAGTCACCTGTCCTGGCCACAGTAAGGCCATGGGCACTGTAGTCCTACCACTGCTTCTCAGGACTTAACCAATGCCCCTCCAAGCTGTGCTTTTCCTGGGCCTTAGCCCTGGTACTTCCTGGGCATAAGAACTATGCTCAAATCAGACTCAGGACTGTTGTTGTTAGGTACCATTGAGTTGATTTCAACTCATAGTGAGCCCATATGACAGTAGAACTGCCCCATATTGTTTCCTAGGCTATAGTCTTCATGGGAGCAGATTGCCAGGTCTTTCTCCTGTGGACCCACTGGGTAGGTTCAAACTGTCAGCCTTTCAGTTAGCAGCCAAGTGCTTAACTGTTGCACCACATAAGTCTCCTTAGAGTCAGGATGGGGACCTCTTTTTTCCTTTGCCACCACGGTAAAAAACCTTCAGCCCATCCAGAAGGTCTCATATCCTAGAAATGCCACTGTTTACACCTCTTGGGTGGGCTGATAAGTAGTCGAGGAGGGAAGGAAAATACAGGGGGACTTTTTGCTCTGACAATAGAAAGTAAATAACACACAGGTTAAATTTTCAGCAGGGCTCGTATTTAGTTAAATCTTCTTGAGATACGCTGATATATAAAATGTTAAGAGATTAATTTATAAAGCAGAATGCTGATTTTTCAATTTACCATGGATGTCAGAATCCAGCCCTGCCCCCCGCCTATGACTTCTGCTGGGGACCTGGAGTTGGCCCTGTCAGACAACAGCAAGGTGCTAGAGTGGGGCCTCTGCCCAGGCTGAGAGTTGGAGAATGGAGCCCTCATCTAAGACATCATGTGAAGCTGACGTCAGAAAGGCAATCTAAGCCAGGGAACCAATAAGAGTTGAGTCAAAGTTTAGTTGTTAGAGGAAGAGGACCAAGCCAGGGATCCATGTTGAGTACTGGGGAGGGTATGGGGAAGTGGGCAGTGGTAAAACAGACAAAAATTTAGAACCAGAGAGACAAGATTGATTAGGAACAACAAAGAAGAAGTTGGAGATATTCCTGATATTCCTGGACCATTCAGTAAACTTAAAGTCTGATGCTTGCTTTTCTAAGCAAAAATGAGAGATGAAATATGTTGGGTCAGCCCATCTTGATCAGCAGGGAGGGAACTGGCAAGGCAAGCTGGACCAGTCATTTGACGAAGGGTCTTAATGCTGCTTCATCAATCCTTTTCACAAAAAAAAAAAAAAAAAAAAACCAGAATGTAGAGTCGAGTATTCTTGAGGGAGATTGCTGTCAAGTAGTGGTAAGTAGTTTGATGAATCAGGTTCTTCACTTTGGGGATATTTCTGAACAGATAACTTTACCAGCATCAAAGCATCCTCTTTCTGGACAATGATGAAGACACATGAATAGACTCCCTCTGGCTCTCCTTTTTTATCACAGTGTATTTTGATAATTAGATAGCTTGCTGCTGCCATCAAGTCAACTCCAACTCATGGCGACCTTATGTACAGTAGAATGAAGCATTGCCAGTCCTTCATCATCCTCATGATGACTGCCATATTTGAGCTAGCATCATTGCAGCTATTGTTTCAATCCATCTCACCGAGGGTCTCCCTCATCTTCACTGGTCCTCTACGTCACCAAATATAATGTCCTCCTCCAATGATTGACCCTCTTGATGACATGTGATAAAGTGAGTTGGACAGTGTTCTGTTGTGATTCATAAGGTTTTCAGTGGCTAATTCTTAGAAGTAGATCACCAGGCCTTTCTTCTAGTCTTTCTTGGTTGGAAGACCTGCTAAAACCTGTCTACCATGGGTGACCCTGCTGGTATTTGAAATACCAGTAGCATAGCTTCCAGCATCACAGCAACACATAGGCCACCACAGTTTGGCAAACTGACAGTTGTGTGGTGGGATGACTAGGTAGGTCTCTACTTATTTTATACAAGTTAGAAACTCCCTTGATAAGGTCTTAATAAAGTTCAGATGACTCCCTCCCTTCTCTCACCTAAACCAGGGGCGTAGGGAGGGTAACGAGTGCCCAGGGGCAATCTGTAAGTTGCGCCCCGCCCCCCATTTTAAGATGAATAGATGTCCATAGTGGCACAAGTCAACAGAAACGCCTCCCCCCTTCTTGTCCAGCTGCCTCAGGTGCCTTTCATATTTGTGGCGCCTCAGAATGTCATTCAGTACCTTGTCTGGAGCCCCCTTGGACTTGCACCTAGGGGCAAGTGTCCCCCACTGCCCCCGCCTCCTCCCTTGCTAGGCCTCTGGCACAAATGCATTTAGACATCAGGGGATGACATTTCCTGACCTAACACCCAAAGAAGTCTCTATACAAATGGATGTTAATCCTTGTTTAATTAACAACTTCTCCCCATTCAACAATGTTCTTAACAAGTTGTATGTGAAGATGAATTTTGCCAATCTCAAAAGTAGTAGGAAAAAAAACAGATTTTAGCATAATGAGTAAGCATTAAGGAAATACCAGAGTTAATGAAAATTAAAAGTAGGGCTTGATGTCTAATCTCATCTTGGGCAGTTTACTTAAACTCACTGAGCGTCTGTCTTCTTAGCAATGTGAAGGGGTTAGGTTTTATTATTTCTAGAATCTCTTCAATTTTATTATTTCTAGAATCTCTTCAAGTCCTGAAATTCTACATCCCTCTTCTCACTTTACAGGTTACTCCACAAGTATTACAGTGCCAGCTGTGTATCTGGGGCTGATTATACAGTTTTAAATATGTGCTCATATATAACAGTGACTGCTACTTCCTGTTGAGAAAACTGCAGTAATTTAAATCTATTTGCTCTTGCCACTGTTAATAAATTCCATTTATCAACTCTTCACAAGCTTTTCACATTTGCCATTGTGTTAAAAACTAGTTTAACAAATGTGGGAAAGAAGATAGCAGAGTATCTGTCTGTTCAAAACATCATAAAAATGGATAATTTTTTTCCATAGTTCTTATTTTCTCTTCAGTTTTGATGGTGTTGATTACAATGAAATACTTCATTTAAATAAATCTTTTGAGAACTTAATTTTCAAATAGATTGTAGTCTAACGTTAAAAGAAATCACCATTTTTCTTCAGTTTGTATCTGAAATAGTTAAATGTTTAATGTGGTATAGAATGAGAATGTAATCCTTATACATGGCTTTTGTTTGGCAGCAACCCAGCTCGTAATAAAAGCAATTTGGAGGTAGTAAGCTGAAGAGATAGCAGTTAAAAAAATGCTGGATTTTTTGTTTCAGTTTCGTTTGCATAAATCAGTAAAATGGAATTGTGGATGACAGTTAACTTTGTCGTAAAGAGAGTTAATTTTTGCCTATTTCTTACTGGACAAATGTACTGGCTTTTTTTTTTTTTTTTTTAATTATTTCCAATATCAGTCATAATTGTCTTAGGAACAATCTAATTACTGTTTTATCAACACAGACTATAGCTATTTGTTTCCTTTCTGTAAGGTTAATTGGTAGTAGTAATAACAAACAAAAAAAACAAAACAAACCCACTGCCCTTGAGTCGATTCTGACTCATAGACCTCATAGACACTGTATAGGACAGAGTAGAACTGCCCTACAGGGTTTCCAAGGAGCGATTGGTGGATCTGAACTACCGACCTTTTGGTTGGTAGCCAAACACTTAACCACTGTGCCACCAGGGCTTCTGTAGTAATAAAGAGGATATATTTTGAACTGTTGTTATTTCTTTATTTTGTAAGCAATATAGTATTATATTTTTGAGAAAGAATACAGATTTAAAATTTAAGTCACCTCATGCTCCACATGAGACATTTATTTTCATATCAAAATGTTATGGAATAATATATTCCAAAGTATATGTGTATTATATATATGTATATATTATCTGATACTTGGAGAATTGTGCTTTGTTGTTTTATAAGGTTAAACTTTTTCCCAAATAGTTATAGACATTTACATTTCTTCATTAGTGAATTGTCTGTTTGTTCTTTTTATCCTTTTTATTTGTAAGGGTGTATCTATTTTTATTAAGGATACACACACCCTTGTTATATATTAAAGACATTAACTTTTTGTCATATGTGATATAAATATTTCCCCCCAGAAATGTTACATACAGATAAACTGTTTTTTACATGTGTAAGTCTCAAAGGACATCCTTTAATACAAAAGGGCCCAGAGAATATATGACATATGCTTCATAAAAACAATTGAAGATGTCTTTCAGTCAAATGAGAAATGAAGCAAAATTAAGAGCTCACAAACAGGGAAGTCAGTATTAATAAGGGATAATTTTTTAAAGTAGTATTTGGCAATATTTGCGTTCACATCAAAAAATTGTTTATTTCATGTGAACTATGGACCGACCAGCTTCTGCTTTTCATCTGTAAAGATTTTTTTTTTCCTTTAAGAATGATTTCACAGAAAAATAGCTGCTCATTTTCAGAAATCTGCCCTGTACCCCATCATTACCCCAAAGGGTAGATTATTAAAACATGGGAGATTGAACTGCCAAAGGAGAGAGAATTTTGTAACAAAGTCTTTTTAATGGCTGTCAAAGAGAAAATAGAATCTCTAGAGATGAATTTCATTCCAAAGTTCTCCCTCCAAATTTATAGACACTTTATTTAAATTGTATTATGAGTCTAATGTTTCAACATTGTCTAGGACTTAGTGTGATTTTAAATAACTTGGTTTGAAAGAGAATTCATTGTGAGAAAATTATTGTCAGAGGAAACAAAAGTCTTTTCTTTTTTTTTGGTTTGGGAGAAGAAGATGAGAAATGTTATTTTGGGGACAAGATTCCTAGCAGAAGGGAATCCTTTGGTAGCAAGTACAAACAGCTTTGGCAGGAAACCACCCTATAAAGGAAAAGGACTTCATCTTGTTTTAAAGTAGGGAGTGGTGATGAGCTCCAAGGCAAAAAGGATATCCCTGGTACAAGGGGTGGGACAGTAAAGGACTGTCTGGGCGGAAACTTTACATTACAAAAGCTCCATAGAGATGCCTCATTAAAAATTGATGGATTTTGACATACACTCCTTTCTCAGTTCTCTAGGGGGGATGTCGCTGCTCCAAAGAAGTGATTATTATTTTACTCAGGGCTACAGTGTTCTGTTTAGCCTTCCTTACAGAAAATAACAATAAATAAAATAAAAATCCTACAAGCCTGAGTTGTTTCCTGACCCCTTTCCCTTGATTTACCAGTAAATAAATTACACAGCTCCAAAACTTTTTTAATGATTTCATTGAAGGAGATTCTCATCTTTAATTTTAAAGTGTTCTGAAATCCTTTTGTGATGCTCTACATATAAAAAACACTTTTTGCTCATTGTATTTCTAGGACACGTGTGGATACGTATATATGCATGCTCATGTGTTTATCCTACATTTTCAAACGGACCTTTTCAGTTGAGGGTGTGCTGTTTAATATACAGTGAAACCTGTGAGACTGGAACTCAACAGGACTTTTTTCCGGGTCTCGCGAGTTTTCCGCGTTTGCCAGGGTGCAGTCTTGCCACTTTTCTATCACTCTTCATTAGTAGAAAATATTTGAGTTTTCCTTCTCTGACAACTGTCCGCCGGACACAGGTTCTGGCTTTTGCAGGTTTTACTGTTCTTGGAAATGTGGATGACAAGCCAGCCATCCCACCCACGTGTGTGCAGTTAAGTGTGGCATTGCTGATTTGGCATGGTTGGATATCCATATGTATAATGATACAGTGAAGTAGTCAGAAAACTCAGCCATTTGAGTATGCATTTCTCTTTGATTCCAAATGACTAGCAATAGAAACAGTGGGTGGAATGATGTCAGATTCCTATACCCATTTCCTTTAGAGACATAGACTAGAGAATAGAAAGACTACTCCAAAGCAAGCTTTCTTTTCCTCAATCAACAAACCTTTACTGAGTATCTACTGTATGCCAGATATTTTTTTCTGTGCCATTTCTTTATTGAATCCACTCCTCCTTGCTAAGACTTCATCTTCCCTTCCATTCCCACAACCCCAGAGTACCTGGGTGGTACAAACTGTTAACTCACTCGGCTGCTAACCAAAAGGCTAGAGGTTTGAGTCCACCTAGAGGAACCTTGGAGGAAAGCCCTGGGGGACCTACTTTTAAAAACTCAGCCATTGAAACCTGATGGAGCACAGTTCTACTCTGACATACATGAGGTCACCATGAGTCAGAGTCGACTCAATGGTCACTAGTTACTGGTGGTCCCACACCCCCAGCAGACACTCCAGATCTTTATGCTACTTAAGAGGTTTGCATCTTTCCTTCGTCAAAACTCATGTCCTGTCTGTATCTTATCCTTGAAGGCTCTGCTAGGGTGGAGTTTTATGTATAATAACCTTTTTACCATAAAATAAATAAACCTCAATATGGAAAAGTCTTTTAAAGGGAAAAAAACCAGAAGAAAATAAGAGATTATATCATGGGCATTTTCTCATGTCATTGCATACTTTGTAAACATTTTAATGACTGGGTATTATTCATGCATATGAATGAACAGGTGATTAATTTCTTAAACATTCATCCAGCTGTTCCATCCAACTGTTCAATGTTTAAAATCCTTCCTTTTTTTTTTTTTTCTATTTTAAGTAATGCTTAGTGGACATCTCTGTTCTTCAAATTTTGTTCACAATTTTGATACCTTTCATTAGGGAAATGATAACTTAGAATCACTAAGTTGTAACAACTTACAGTCTCATTAAGGGTCTATTTAGTATCCATATCATAACACCTTGAGTGTCTTTGAGGGTAAACTTTTTAAATCTTCATTGATGTTTTAAAATTTTTAGTATATTTTGCATTTCTTTGATGACTGTTGAGGTTGTTTTTCATATGCTTATTAGAAATCTGTAGTTTCTCTTTCGTGAGTTGTCTGTTTATGTACTTTGCCCATATTTCATTTGATTTTTTGTATTTTTCTTATTGATTTGTATGAACTTACTACATATTATGGGTGTTAACATTTTGTCTTTAGTATTTATTGATTGCATTTGGCCTTAAAATCATCCAATTACACTATTACAGTCATATTATCACTTACAGCAGAACTTGTTCGTTCAATGAGATCAGCTTTATATCATTTTATATAGGAGATGGTTTTCAGATTTGAAAATTAAGAATACATACCTTAGAAAGAGTAAAGAAAATACCTATTTTGGAGACATATAAAACAAAGGAAGAGTGTATAAAAGTTAAATTACAAGTGACCTTGGTCCTACTAGTGCTTCAGTATTGATATAGCCATTTGTATATGCTGGATTTAATGTGATAGCCCTTGTCTAATTATAAGATTATGAGATCCATGCCCAGATTAAGCACTTGAGACAGGTAATGAGCTGCTTTGATATTTACTGGGTTCCAAGTAAAATTCTAGTGACCCCTCATTCACATATGTGCTCAGTTAGAATGACAGCCCCTTATATATTCTTCCTCTTTTTTTTTTTTTTTTTTAAGACAATTCCTTCTCACTCCAGGAAGATGAAGAAGTAGAGATGGAGGCCATCAACTGGCAGGTGAGCAACCCAGACATGAACGGGCATCCTGCTATTCCAGTGACCTCTGCCCGTTTCCCAAGCTGGGTAACTTTTGAAGACAATGAAGTCAGCCGCCCTTTGCCACCAGTCACCTCTCCTCTGAAGCCGAATACACCACCTATTGCATCTGTGATCCCAGATGTACATAATAACTCAACTGGGTCCTTTAAGAAGAGGGAACGTCCCAAGAGCACTTTGATGAACTTCTCTAAAGTTCCGAAGCTAGACATTTCCTCCTTGAACCGTCCACCTTCCATAACTGAGGCTCCACCTTGGAGGGCAACCAATCCTTTCTTGAATGAGACTCTGCAGGATGTGCAGCCCTCCCCTATCAACCCTTTCAGTGCTTTCTTTGAGGAGCAGGAGAGGCGCCTCCAAAACAATTCCGTTTCTAGCACACCAGGCAAACGCCAAAGAGATTCCCTCATTGTTGTCTACCAGGATGCCATCAGTTTTGATGACTCAAGCAAAAACCAGTCACACTCCGATGCTGTTGAAAAACTCAAGCAACTCCAAATTGATGATCCTGATAACTCGGGCAGTGCCATGTTACCTGATGATGACCCAATAGCCTGGATTGAACTAGATGATCACATGCCTGCTTCAGCACTGTCCCAGCCCAGGGATGGATGGCCAATGATGCTAAGGATCCCTGAGAAAAAAAACATCATGTCCTCCAGGCACTGGGGGCCTATCTACGTGAAACTTACAGAATGTGGTTATCTGCAGCTATATTACGAGCAGGGCCTAGAAAAACCATTCCGTGAGTTCAAGCTGGAGGTTTGCCATGAGATTTCAGAACCTCGGCTCCAGAGCTATGATGAGAATGGCAGGATCCACAGCTTGCGAATTGACCGTGTCGCCTATAAGGAGAAGAAGAAATACCAGCCTAAACCTGCCGTGGCCCACACAGCAGAGAGGGAACAGGTGATTAAGCTGGGCACCACCAGTTACGATGACTTCCTGAGCTTCATCCGTGCAGTTCAGGACCGTCTCATGGACCTGCCAGTGTCATCAATGGACTTGAGCACAGTTGGCTTGAACTATCTTGAAGAGGAGATTACAGTGGATGTCAGAGACGAATTCTCTGGCATTGTGAGCAAAGGAGACAACCAGATTCTCCAGCACCATGTCATGACACGGATCCACGTTCTTAGTTTCCTCTCGGGGCTTGCAGAGTGCCGCTTGGGCCTCAATGACGTCCTCGTCAAGGGGAACGAAATAGTTTCCCGGCAGGACATCATGCCTACCACCACCACAAAGTGGATAAAGCTCCATGAGTGTCGTTTCCACGCATGTGTGGATGAGGGTGTATTCAGCAACTCACGGATTATTCTGTTCAACCCTTTGGACGCATGCCGATTTGAGCTAATGCGGTTCAGGACAGTGTTTGCTGAGAAGACCTTGCCTTTCACACTCAGGACAGCAGCAAGCATCAGTGGGGCCGAGGTGGAGGTGCAGAGCTGGCTTAGGATGTCAACTGGCTTTTCCTCTAACCGTGACCCTCTCACTCAGGTTCCCTGTGAGAATGTGATGGTACGTTACCCTGTGCCCAGTGAGTGGGTGAAAAATTTCCGCAGGGAAAGTGTCCTAGGGGAAAAGTCTTTGAAAGCCAAAGTGAACCGCGGGGCAAGTTTTGGCTCCACCAGCGTGTCTGGCTCTGAGCCTGTCATGAGAGTGACTCTGGGAACTGCCAAGTATGAGCATGCCTTCAACTCCATTGTGTGGAGGATAAACCGACTGCCTGATAAAAACTCAGGTAAGCAGAGATTTCTCTCTGTGCAAACTACTGCATGGCTGTGAAAGAACGGGGATCGTAATTCTAAATCCTATTCCTGTACAAAATGTTCATTCTTTTTGTGTGTTGGGAGTAGTGATGGAGGGATAATGGGACCAGAAAAGCTCACTCCATCTTTTCACCACCTTATTCTCATACTTCTATAAAACTATGTATTTTTCTTCTCTGCTGAACTGCTACACAGCTCTCCCGAGCAGCTTATGAATGTTCGTCCTTTTCTGAGTCATTAAATTATTAGCTATGGTACTGGAAACAATCCATTTCCAGATCCTGGAGGCTTCTGGGTTCTGAAGAGGTATCTTTCTAACTATGCCCAGGTGTAGGTAAAAGGGCCAATATATGGCCAGTTATCTGCATAATACATGTGAGAAGTTAGATTTATGATTCCAGCCACTCTGTATAAGTCCTGTCAATTATAACATCTCAAGCTCAGAGTTTGGCTCTGGGACTTGGTGATGAGGAAGAGAAGTAACTTCCAATCAGATTGAAGATTCAGCCATGAAGGTCCAAGAGGGCCTAAATTCTATTAGGCAAAAAATGAAGGAAGGGATATTTAATTTAAACAACCTCCCTGCCCCCTCCTCCAAAAAAAAAAAAAAGCCCTTACCAACCCCACCTGGCCTATTCCCAGCTATCATGAAGACGGGCTGGGGGGTATTTTTATGCTTGAGTGAGCCTGAAAGGCAGTGACTTTCCTTGAGAGTCCAGTGAGGTTTAGGGAAATGGCAAAATTAGGGAGCAATCTAACCAGGTCTTAGAGCCTTATTTCTCAGAGGGCATCCAGGCACTCCACTGACAGCAATGCCTGTGATCCCGTGAGCTGTTAAACCACTTCTCTTCTTGTCTGTAGTAAATGTTGCCCATCTGGTAACAAAAGTGGCTTATCCTAGCCAAGTGAAAAGAATAAGTTTTGGAAGAACTCTGGGTTGAAATGTCTTATGCAGAGACCCTTCTCCCTATTCTCACTATTAAATCATCACAGTGTACGTAGGGTCTTCCTTTCTGGTTCTGAGTGCAGTGGCTGTGTTATCAGGCCCTAGATGTGATATGTTGTGATGGTGGGAGGCAATCCGATCACCTCTCCAGGCAGTGGACCCACACACCAGGGCATTCTGTGTCAGACACTGGCTGTAGAGGGGCAAACTGAAGAGACAATTGAACCTCTGTGTTTGAGGCTGGTTTTGCCAGCCCCTATTTCTATACTGACAGAATTTTTAAGACAAAGTCTTCCTCTCTGGGCTTGCTTATTCTTTTCCCCTGAAGTTCACACTGTTTTCTCCTGGTGACAGCCCACAGCCACGGGGCTGACTTGGCAGAGGAAAAGGAGGAACTCTGAATTCCCCTTGGCACAGGAGCCCTTGGGAAGAGAGAACCAAGGTGATAAAAATTACTGTTTGATGTGTTAGAAGCGTGACATGGGAAAAGGCAAGTTGGCCTCAGGTTTATGTTTATGGGAATTTTTAGCTCTTCAGTTTCCTAAGCATGGATTCTGATTTCTTAATTATGCAATCATTGGATTCTCAAGGTGCAAGCAACCTTGGGGATAACCTAGTGAAACCTCTTCATTTTACAGATGAGAAAAGCGAGGCCCAGGAGGTGATGTGACTCATCTGAAGTCGCACAGCTGTGCCACAGCTGCTTCTTATTAGATGACACCAAACAGACACAACTTGAAATAATTTTCACTGTGGCACAGTGGTTAAAGCGCTTAGCTGCTAACTGAAAGGTCGGCAGTTTGAACCCACTGGCAGCTCCACAGGAGAAAGATGACAGTCTGCTTCGGTAAAGATTACAGCCTTGGAAACCCTGTGTGGCAGCTCTACTCTGTCCTATAGGGTTGCTGTGACTAGGGATAGACTTGACAGCAATGGGTTTGTTTTTTTTTTCTTACAAGCATAGAGATTTGCAGTTTTCTCAACAAGTACACACACAATATCTCAATTGCTTCAAAGTGTTTTCTGTTAAGTATTTAGAAGTACTGTATGAGGGGTTTTTCCTTATAAGCAACAAAGACCAACTGGCTATTGTAGCAAAAAAGGGGGTGAGGGTGGGAATTGTTGGAAGGACTTGGGTAGCTCACAGAACGTAAGGAAAGGTTGAACAAGGCTTAAGAAAGGATAGCACAAGAATAGTTCTGAGAAAGTAGGTAGCAGAAAGTAATGGATGCCTCCTTAGGGGGCAGCCATTGGGATAAATCATCACAAGCCATTTTCTGTCCTTGGGCCACTTGGCTCAAGAGTCGAGGGAAGGGCAGGGCACTTAGACTGACATGACCACCAAGATGACATGCAGTGCTGGGGAAGATTAGTTCCCAAAGGAAAAAAAAGCAGCTGTTACCAGAAGAAAGGGGAAATGAGTATGGGACAGGGAGAAAAATAACAAGTCTTGAGCAAACCCTTTCTTTAATGCTTTCCAGTGATTTCAGTAGTTTCAAGGCCAAGTAAATACAGTTTATATTTCTTACATATTTTCCTTATTTGTGAAAGATTTCACTCAAACCCCTACCCCCATTACTGCTCATGGTTATATAATATTTTTAGTAGTGAAACAATAAAAAGGGGGGAGGGAATGCTCTTGTACTACTTTTGGCTAACGGTATATTTCAGTATTAGTTCAGGAAATTGATAACACCCTTTTCTGGAAACTCTCGAGGTGTACAGGATCTGAATTCCAGTCAGATTCCAAGTCCTCACCCATTGCTGATGTTCAGTGAGCCCAGTTCCTGCCTTCCCCATCCAATTATCCACTCTTGAAACCAGAGATTAATTATGATTTATTTATTAGTGAAAGTCCCTTTTCAGAGCTCTTCTCTCTTTGTCTTCAGACAGCCGTGAGAAGGGAGAAGGTGCTTTTACAGGTTATCTTTCATAATCCTCACAACCTATAGACAGTGAAGGAAGCTGGCCTGAACCTCTCCACACCTACTTCCGCCCAGAGTGGCCCCCTACAAACCCAATCCCCAGGGGCAGTGCACTTAGACCACAGGCAGCATGGGCCAGCGGGTCAGTACTCCTGGCTTTGCCAGCATCCCAAACCTACATCCACAGCAGAGTTGTCCCAACCCCAGCCAAGACACCAAGTAGCCACCTTGAATCGCAACATGGCGCCTGCTGGCAGGGCCCAGCCCAGCGTTGCACATGCATAGCTCCCTTCTCTGTGTTCAGCAAGGGCCTTTCCCACCCTACACTCTCAGCTTTTCTGAATCTGAGATAGCACCCCACTGCATTGCTGCTTCCCCAGTTCCTCTGCCAGGAAATAAAACATTCTGACCTGCATAAGTAGCTTTCTTTGCTGCAATTCCAATCTTTGATAGACCAAGTGAGGAGAAAACAATCTCAATATGTTTCGCCTTTTATGGAAAACAGAAATCTGAATTTCGATGTTAATTTTTTTCACCTTCATCAAGGAAGATGACATAATTTGTGGGCTTATTTATTTCATCGTCATGAATTAAACTATACCAGCTTTCAAAATTGAACCTCCCTATCTATCCACCGGAGCCATGGTGGTGCCGTGGTTAAGAGCTCAGGCTGCTAACCGAGAGATGGGCAGTTCGAATCCACCACCCGCTCCTTGGAAACCCTGTGGGGCAGTTCTACTCTGTCCTGTAGGGTAACTATGAGTCAGAATCAGGTCAATGGCAATGAGTTTGTTTTTTTGGGTTTTTTTTTATCTGTCCAGCAGCCCTCCACATCTAGTAGTTGAACTAGATATCTAGAAGAGAATGTTGCTTTCATAGAGTTTGCTGTCAGTACACATTGGTGGGATGAAAGGAGGAGGTGAGTTTTGTAGAAAGTAATGCTTTCTCAATATTCCAACAACGGTACAATTAAAATTAATTGAACTATTGTTTAAGTTGCCATTGAATTAAGAGACTTTTTTTTCCCCTGTATACTTGGAAGTGATCTAATTCTGTTGCAATATAGTGAGAAGAGTTTAGAACAGAATTAGGAGTCAGAGCCTCATCTGAGTTTTTTTATTCCCATCTCTACCACTTAATGGCCGTGTGACCTCAAGCAATTTACTTAAAACCTTTTACAGAACCCTCATTTTCTTCATCTAAAAATAGGGTTATTAATGCATAGCTCAATAAAAATGAAAGTAGATAACGTTTTTAAGTGTTTAGCATAGTACCTGGCATGTAATAACCCACTGCCATTGAGTCAGTTCCAACTCATAGCAACCCCATAGGGTTTCCAAGGCTGTAAATCTCTACGGAAGCAGACTGCCACATCTTTCTCCTGCGGAGCCACTGATGGTTTCAAACCACCAACATTTTCTGTTAATAGTCAAGCGCTTTAAGCACTGTGCCACCAGGGCTCCTTGGCATCTTAATAAATGATAATTATATAAGTAATATCTGTGATACACAGTAAATTAGTTTTTTTAAATATCATATGGATTCATTTTTAAATAATGTTTACTCTTAATATGTGTCTTATTTAAGTTCCTTTCCTAAAAACCAGTAGAAACAATTTTAGTCAATTTCTAAAGTATTACTGTTAGAAATAACTATTGAAATACATTAAATTTGTGAAGTAGAGCAAAACAAATACTTCATTCTATAACGTTTTCCTTGGAGAGTGGGTGTGTATGTCTTCATTTTCTGAGATTAAAAAGTCCCGCCCAGACCAATAAAGACAATGGGAATTATTTATTTGGGAACACTAGGAAAACTGAGAGGCTGTTTCAGTTATGTAATTAAGTCAAAACCAATTCATGGTCATTTCATGTTGTTTACCCACAGCTAGTTGCTAGTAGGGGTTTCTATTGCTTGCTTCCTCTCCACCCTGTCACCCTGCAAACCTGGTCTTGGGGACCATGAGATTATGATTTAGACAAAGTCATTCAGAACACTCTGAAGTCAGCTTGCTCTACCACTTTCTAGCTGTGGCCTTGGGCAGTTCAGATTCCCTCCCTCTAAGCCTTAGTTACCTTATCTGTAGAATGAAGATAGGACTGTAACCTCAAAGGACTGTTAGGAAGATTCAGTGAAAGAATCTGTGTAAAGCATTTAGCACAGTACCTGGCACAGGGCACTCAACAGATGTTTCCTGCTAGGTCTGATGATGATGCCTCCATGATTATAGTCATGGAATTAACTCTAACTTTCTCCTGAAAAATCTAACAACAATCTTCAAATGAAATTCAGACCTTAAGTTTGCAGTCCAAGAACAGTGGAATTAGTCATAGACTTATAGAACTATAGAGCCACAAAGGGCATCCAGCCCATCCTTTCCTACCCCCTCCCTCGTCTCTCCATTTTAACTAATGAGGAATCAAGGCCTGAGGAGAACGAGGAATCTGGCTGTGGAATCTCTGCTACGTAGCAGGAGAGCTGGACATCAAACCCAGCTGTTCTGACTGCTAGGCCACTGTTCTGTCCAGTGTACCACACGCTTCCCTAACACATATGTGCCGTTTATAAGGTTTTTGTTATTTATGTATACCATTCACTCACACAAACATGCCAAAAAATAGTTGTTAAAATATGAAATGCTATTAAGAAAATTCAGGTAATCTTTCAAAGGAAATCAATGGTTTTGTTCCAGGAGGCTGTCATTGATGGTTTTGCTTTGTTTATCATTTCTTTTATTTTGTTGTTGTTGAGAATATACACAGCAGAACATACACGAATTCAGCAATTTCTACATGTACAATTCAGTGACGTTTATTATATTCTTCAAGTTGTGCACCCATTCTCACCCTCCCTTTCCAAATTATTCCTTCCCCATTAACATAAAGCAGACATTCTTTACCAGTTAAGCTAAACTCTTATTTGGTTTTAAGAAGACCTCAGGGGATATTTTCGGTTTAAAGTTTAAAGATTATCTCAAATCATTAGTTTAGCAGATGGAAGAGAAAAGACACTAGAAAGTAATTCAAAACCATACATAAGAAGAAAGTTCTCTGGTAAGGGTGATTGCATGGACAAGTATAAAACCCATTGCCAGCAAGTCGATTCCGATTCATAGCAACCCTATAAGACAGAGTAGAACTGCCCCGTAGGGTTTCCAAGGAGTGGCTGATGGATTTGAACTACTGACCTTTTTGATTAGCAGCCAAGCTCTTAGTCACTGCACCACCAGGGCTCCAGGCAAGTATAAGAGCTAGTAATACTAAGGTATTCATGCTTGAAAATTCTAATTGTTTTGTCCTTCGTGCTTTTTAGTGACATATGTCGTTAATGTTTTATTAGGTGCTAAGTGCCAGTCCCTTTTATTCCTTTCTCCCAGTCTCCAGCCCCTATTGCTTAGTATTTGTGTTGTGCTCAATTATCACTGTGAGCTGAGCAGACAAAATGACTCAGTTTCCCAGGCCATGGGTTTTATTGCTAAGATACCAGGCTACTATAATCAGATAGTATTACATCAAAGGGTAGAAGGCACACAGAGCTTAGCTTCTGACTGAGGTAAACCCTCTGCTTGGCACTGGACACTGAAAGACAGGCGGCTGGCCAGCCTGCCGGCAGTTTTCAGGCCTCCTTTAGTTTTGAGGAGGCCCTAGGTGGTGCAACGGTTAATGTGCTTGGCTGCTAATCAAAAGGTTGGAGGTTCAAGTCCACCTACAGACACCTCAGAAGAAAAGTCTGGTGACCTACTTCAGAAAAATCAGCCGTTGAAAACCCTCCGGAGCACCGTTCTACTCTGACACACATGGGGTCGCCGGGAGTCAGAATTGTCTGGACAGCAACTGGTTGGTTGGTTTTCACTCAGGAGGCCCCTCTAGTCTCTCTCTTCCAGTTCCTCCCTAAAGAACCTCGTCTTTTGATTCTTTGTTTTTCTTTCGTAGCTTCTGGTCACCCGCACTGTTTCTTCTGCCACCTTGAACTTGGCTCTGACCGGGAAGTACCTTCTAGATTTGCCAATCATGTAAACGTGGAGTTTAGCACACCCACAACCTCTGCCTCCAAAGCGGCCGTAAGATCCATCTCCGTGGAAGACAAGACTGACGTCAGGAAGTGGGTCAATTATTCTGCACACTACAGCTACAAGGTAGCCTCGAGAGGTTTCTGGCTCATGTTTCCAAATGCATTTGTTCACCTCACTACTCTACCCCCTTTTATCCCTCTTAGGAATGCTTCCTGTGGATGTAAGATACTCTCTTACTGCCCTAGAGGATGTTCACCATGCATAGCTGTGCATGAGTCTGCAAGAAAAAGTCTTTCTGTCCTCGTGAACAAAGAAAAGAGCAAAAGAGTAAAGGGATTAATATTATTATTATTCACCTGTAATATTAATGCAGAGTAGTGAACTTGGAAGTGGAGGAGAATGTCGGGAAAAGGTTAACTAACCCAAAACATACATTTCAGCTACAGGAGTGGATGGAGGAGATTTAAATACAGTTAGGACACATATGACCTGGTCACTGGGCTATAACAGGACAAAATGCAAAAGCCACGCTGGTTTCTGTAATAGTAAGGGGATGAAGGCTGTGAGGCGTAAACAAACTTGGAGTTTTCTGATGTAAATAGGAAGTGATTATATCCTGAGAAGTTAGAAATTCGATAGGAGGAGATTAAATGCCAAGAGGGAAAAGGAGGTTGTTGAAGAAGAAATTTTCAAAGTGGGTTAATAATTTTATATTCATAACAACACCCTTAGATTTATATGGTGTTCATTTTTCCTCTAAATGCTTCCTTAGTTGTGTAATCTAAAACGTTTAACTGTAAAAAAGAACAAATACTCCATCTTGTGGTCAGGAAGAAAATAGCACTTCCCTCAAATGTGACCCTAGTCAGCTGTTCTGTATCTTTAATTGTTGCTGAGTCAAGCATCATGGAGTCCTGGGGTGGTGCAAATGGTTAACTGCTCAGCTGCTAACTGGAAGGTTGGAGGTTTGAGTCCACCCACAGGCATCTCGGAAGAAAGGCCTGGCGATCTACTTCCAAAAAATCAGCCATGGACAACCTTACGGACACAGTTCAACTCTGACACACATGGGTTCTCCACGGGCCAGAATTGACTCAACAGCAACTGGTTTTAATCAAGCATCAGAAATATCCAAGGTGGTGTTGAGAGTAGCAGCCTTAATTATAAAGTCCCTCAAGGATTCCCTGCCTGATTTATCATAAGCTTTAGTTGAGGTGTGTTGCTTTCAAGGCAAGATTAATTTATTAATCCCTTCATAATTACAGATGCAGTATTTTGTAGAACATATAGGTAGAACTGTAAACACTCCAAATACTTCTCAATTTGAAGACTTTTTAAAGAGGTGTAATGTGTTGGAGAGTTGTAAACAATGACAAAGGAATTCATTCATTTGATAAACTTTTGTCAAAATTGCCTACTGCATGCCTACATTACTGGGATACAGTAGTGAACAGATACTGCCCCTGACCTTGCAAAGCTTATGTTAGAGTGGAGCCAGACAAGTGTACAAGCTACAGTGGATATATTCACAGGGAAAAGCACCTAGTGAGTCAAGAGCAGCTTCATCAAAGAGGTGACCTTTGAGGGACCATGCAAGGCAAGGAATGAGAGTTTTCCAGGTGGTTCATGAGGGAGAGAGAATTCCAGACCAAGCATGTGCAAAGACAGAGTCACGATATACTCAGGGTCAGTAGCTCCAATGTATCTAAAGCCCAAAACATTAACAAAGGTACAAGGAATTTCAAAGAAACTAGTAAGGTATTCTCTTTTGGTTTATGGATTTGCTTGCATGCTTTTTTCTTCTTTCTAGTATTACACTCCAACTTCTGTTCTTAACAGGTGGAAATTGAGCAAAAAAAGAGTTTGAAGCCAGACTTTGAAGGAGACGAGATGGAAAATCCCAGGGAGTGTGGGGTCCAGTGACAAAGCCCTGCTGCAGGGGACCCTGACCCAGGAGTAATGGCAAGATGTCTTCCTGCATAGCTGAAGTTCAAGTCAGTACCTACATGGCTGCTCCATGTTGGGGACAGTGTATCAGACCTCCCTGTTTGCAGGTGCTTGTATCTTCACAGGAAACCCTGAGGTGGTTGCCTTGGAAAGGCTGATTGGCTCTGATCAAGCCTGAAGCTAGTGACTCACCTGACTTTTGGAGCTTATTGTATATTTAAGCCTCCTTGTCTCGTCCCTGCTTATCTCACAGCACTGGTGTGTGGCTCGTTGTGACTAGTAGAGTCAGGAGAAGAACTTTTTCCACATCAGTGGTTGGCATGATTTCTTTCTGATGTTCATTGTCACTTACGTGAGTTTCTGGAAAACGCAGTCTTGAGAAGTTAATTCACTAAGAATCCACCTTTGTCACTCCCTCTAGAAAAGGTTCAGAAAAGATGCAAAACAAATTCCTCTTTTAGTCACCTAGTCCTTTTGTAGATGTCTTCATTCTTTAAATGTAAACACTATGCAACAGAAGTTTTCCAGACATCTTCTCTCTTGGTTCTAGATTGTCTAGATTGAAACACGTTTGCCGTCTTTCTGAGGTTCAGTTCCAGGGTTTGCCACCCTGAGTCACGATAGACAATAGAAACAAAGGTTCAATAGAGTACTTTTGCAGACGAGCAGCTGTTAAAGGGAAAGCAACATTGAGCTTATTTTTCTTCATTCTGGGGAAAAGGGACATTAATTATAAGATTATATTCAGTTCAGTGAATTTCCAAATTCACACTGAAAAATACAGGCCATTTATGATTCCTGAAAAAAATGAATATTTACGTATTATACCTCAGGCATTTGGGGGGCTTTGGGGAGATCTTTTTATACCTCTTAGCCAATAGACAGTTACGTGTCTCTTTAACTCCAACTTTACAGGAAATTGAGGCAGAAATGTTCATTTCAAAAGTGGTTTTAAAAGTAAGTTTTAATGAGCTTTCCTCCCAAATTCAGAATTTGATAATCACAGTGTTGTCAGAGATCTAAAAGGTGGAAGACTCTAGGCTAGAAATGGGGAAAAGCCGTATTTTTAGTCCTGGGAACATTGAACCCTGATTGCAAGAGTCTGAGACACTAAATCTGTTTTCCCTTCGTCTGTTCTGCTCACAGACTGTACCCTGCTGCTTTTTTGTACCTTGGTGTTTTCTCACCACACACGCACACACGAAGGAACTACATAGGCCATCTCAAAGGAGATGCACAGCTAACAGTTTAGAGGCACCTTCTATCTGCCTGCGCTGTATAGAGTGAGGAGACAGAAAGCATGCTTACCAAATTTGTAGATGACACAGAACTGGACAAGATCCCCAGTTTGTTGGCTTACAAATCTGGGATTCATTTATTCGTGAGCATGTATTGAATTTTAACTATGCACTGGCTCTAGGATATACCGATCACTACGCTTTTTTGAAATATCTGAACATAGGACTGAAACTAAAAGAATGAAATAGAACAGGTATGAATGAGAAACCCTATGTACTGGGTTTTTAAAATGCAACCCTGTAAGTACACAGTGGAGTGTGTGTGTGTGTTTTATGGTGTGTGTGTGTTGATGGGAAGAGTATTGGGAAGACTTGATTTAACAGCTGTTTATATGTAGAAGTTTTTTTTAAATGGAAGTGTGAGTTCACTTTTGAGTCAGGAGTATATTATGGTATTCAAAAAGCTAATGCATTCAACCACTGTTAACAGAAATCCAGGGAGCCCTAGACTCTGCTTTGGTCCATCCACATCTGGGTTCGATTTTGGGAAGCACATTTTAAGAGAGACGTTAGTAAATTGAATGTGTCCAGAGGCAAGTGACTGGGTTGTGAAGAGTGTGACCCTACAGTGAACGGGAATAATTCTCCTGAAGAACAGAAGGTATAGTGGGAAGGGACAAGGAGGGAATCATATGATAGCTGCCTCTAAATTTCCATTGAGCTAGATAGAAGAAGAATTAGATTTATTCTTTGTAGCTTCAAAGGGCAAAAATAGAATAAAGAGAGGACATTTACAGATGACAGATGTTTGCTTCAATATAAGAAAGAATTTTCTAATGATAAGGGTTGTTCTAAAGGGGAATGCATTCAATTAGTATAATGTCCTGTTTCTGCAAATGCAGAAAAAAAACAAAGATTAAAATGGCCGTCTATCCTGGATGCTATGAAAGGGATTTTTACATACAATCTGGGCTAAATGACTATACCAGGATCCCTTCTACATATAGATTTAGTCTGTAAAGTAACAGGATTCTCTAACTCTAGTTGCCTTTTTCTCAATAAGTGGTTTTCCATTCTCTCTGAAATACAGTGTGGTCCCCTAGAGGTTTTTGTCACATGAGGACTCCAAGGCATACCCCTCCCCATTTTGTACTAAAGACACTGAAGAGTCCTCTGAGTGCATTGAAGAGTTAGCAGGATTTTGAAGATTTCAGCACCTCCCTTCATCCCCCAAACTTGGAACCTCTCAGATTTCTGCCTCACCTGCTAGCATTACATATATATTGCTTATTTGATCTTAATTTTTTGTTTGGTTAATCCCCATTGCCTTAGTACTTCCACCTGGACTTTTTTTTTTTCTTTTTTTTTTAGACCAAGGGGTGGAAAAATCCCTTCCATGCTGTCTAAATTGAGCAACCAAATTGTTATTAAAAAAAAAAAA
>NW_004444142.1:2881558-2898449 GCF_000243295.1 Trichechus manatus latirostris
AAGAAGAAACCACCCTGATTCATCAAATTTGTTTTCCCTTTTTTTTTTTTTTTTTTTTTTTTTTCAGGAAACCGATTATAGGTAGCAGTTAGGGGTTGGGGAATATAATACTGTATATTCTTAGACCTTGTGTTTTTCTACATTAAAAAACACAGTTGGACAACTTCTTTTTTTGATGTGCAGATCCTAAGTTTGCCACCTTGGACTTGGCTTTTTTTGTGATCACTTGTCTGTGTTACCAATAATGTGAAAATATTAAAAGTAAATTTGCTTTACCAATATATAGTGTTAACTATTGGAACATAAGTGGAATAAGATGTTACATGACATCAAAAGCTGTGCTTTCTTTTGAGTGTAGTGGCTTACTTTGTGACTTTATAGTAAAAGAGGGTAAGAAATGTATTCATGATAATATTTCAAACAAGAAAATATGAGGCACTTTGTGGGGGGGCATTAAACCCTCTTTGCCCCTCTTGTAAACATAGTACTAGTTACTTTTATCAAAATTTTGCATTTCCTTTATATTAAATATTATCTGGACAGTTTTTTTGTTTTTTTATTTTCCTATTTTTTTCCCCCCTCTCTGTTTTCCTGCATTGTTGGCAGGCTTCATAATCCTTGTGAACATTTTTTATTTAGAACGTTTCTTAGAAATGAGAGTAATTTCTATTCAAATCCAGTGGGTGGGGGCAGTAGTTTATTTCCCTAGAAACTCATGTTCCCCTGAGTTTCCATGATGCATGAAGGCAAGCTTATTCTTTGTTTCTAGTACCTACTACAAAGCTTGAAATATAATAGGTTTCAGCTACCTAAATCTCTGCTGACCAGGCAAATATATATTAATAAAATAAAAGGAAAAATATTAGGTACTCAGTAAGTGTTTGCTGAAAGAATACTGAGTTTGAGACTAAGAGTACTTAACTTTTACTTATCAAATACACTAAAGCAAGCATGTCTTTTATTTCCCAGGGGACTTAAATAATTTTCCTTCCCTTGTATTCCTGCCTCCACTGCCAACTGTCAGCATTTAAGCACTTAATGTGCTGCTGAATTTAAGCAACAATAAACCGTATTCACATTGAAACTCATCTTTGTGCGAAGAAATAAAGCACAGATGCAGTCTGTAGTCAAGTTATTGATTCAGTTTTATACCAGTAAGTCAAACAGATCTATGAGCCCGAGAGTAGAAAAAAGCACGTGATATTGTGCACAGCCAGTCTTGATGGGCTCGGTCTTTGTTTTCCTCAATATTAACCACTGACCAATGTTACTGTGTATTTATTTTGTCACCATAGTAAGATGAAGATCTGAGATAGTAAGGTCAAAATTCATGAGATGAAATCGTGATTTCAGAGCTGATTTATGTCTCATAATAAGTTCAGTGGTAGGAAATCACAGGATAACATGACACCTTAAAAAAAAAAAAAAAAAAAGCCTTGGGGATATTAAATTGATTTGAGTAGGAAGCACTACCATCTAACCTACTTTTAGAAACTCTCCCATTTGGGAATGATAACTTTAACTCTTCTAAGACTGATGCTTATCAGTTAATTCCAGGATAGAGTTTAGGTCAGTCGGATTTCAAGTTTAAGAATGGAATTTAACAGGAAATTCAAACAAAACTGTCAAAAAATATTAAATCCACAAAAATATTATCTCTTAAACGAATCATCTCTAACGATTCGTTGCCAAGTCCCATCTAAACCGTGACAGCTCTTTATAAGAATTAGCCATGGCATCCTTACCAAGTTTCTAACAATATTTTCTAAACATTACCTGTATCTAAGTGCCAATTCCCTACAAATGACGGTCTTCACCATTTCTTAACTATGCTGTTTGTAAATGAGACTTGCTTTGGATATTGTGACTTGTATTTATGTAAAATGAATAAAGAGTTAAAAGTGAAGGAGATACACAGGCAGTCAAATGTAGGAAATAAATGTGTACATGAGTAATATTTTTCATAACTAAGCAGGATTATGGAATTTTTACATTTCTGCTCGTGTGCCTTAGCACATGTGATTGAGAAAACCTAGTCCTCTGTTTGGAAACCCTGGTGGCATAGTGGTTAAGTGCTGTGGTTGCTAACCAAAACGTTGGCAGTTCGAATCCACCAGGCGCTCTTTGGAAAATCCATGGGGCAGTTCTGCTCTGTCCTATAGGGTCACTGAGTCGGATTCGACTCAACAGCAACGGGTTTGGTTTTTTTTGTTTGTTTATCCCTTTGTTTTTATTTAAGAAATGAAAAAATAAACGTACTTCTGAACCTGCAATTTCAAGCCTGCAAAGGCAGTAACTATCCATAGTAATGCATTTGGTAGTACCCAGAGAGAGTGGTAAATGATAATTGTATGTAATAAAAAGCTGTAAGAGAACAGACTCAAAAGACTAGAATTTCAATATGGAAAGATAACGTGTAGAGAGACGACGAATACAGAATTAGCCACCAAACCTCAAAATACTTGAACTAGAGGCCATCCCTTAAGGTTAAAAGTAATAAGCGCTAGAAAACATTGCAGGGATGAACAACAGAGTCAGTTCAAGTATTTATCAAATGTCTACCCTGGTGAAGGTGCTGTGCTAGCAGCCAGTATTCCTAATGGGAACAAAGGCTAAACATAAGAACACTGAGGATGTTTTTATAAAGTGATGGATGGGGAGCCATAATTGCTTTATTAAGGGAAAATTAGGGTTGTTTTGTTTTAATTAAGCTGTAAACGACATAGTCATGGAAGCAATCACCATGTTCAGTATTTCCCAACTGGGCTTCAGTTTCCTCAGCTAAAAATAAAAGAAATTGGACTGATTGTTTCCTTAAGTCCCTTTCAGCTCCAGTTTTTATGATTCTTTTACAGAATAGCCTTTGGTGCCGTTGTCAGTGATACTTCATGTGAATAGGGCTCTTTGTATATTCTTAAGAACCAAGAAATTTGAAATTGGGAAAATCAGTTAGCCCATGTTTTTCCTTTTCGTGCCTCTACCCTTTATCTTCTGCGAGACAACAGAAACACAGAAACCACTGCAGTCCTCTCTTCTGCAGAACACAAATAAAAATGGAAGCTCAAAGAGAACAGTGAAGATCAGCTGTCACCCTACATTGGAAGTTCACTGGCATCACCCAGCAAAATAGTGATGTGCGTGTGAAGGGGAATGGACGGATCCCCAAAATGGATGTTAGGATTTGGGCACTACTTGAAATAGAAATAGGTCTAACCACCCAAGGGACTGAGGAGCCACATTAGGATAATCAGTGATTTATAGCTATGTCCTTTTATAGAAAAGACTGCAGAAAATGTGGGAGGAAAAAATACTCAGTAAACATTCTGGGGCTCTTTGTAGGTTTTAGAAAACCCAGATGAGAGAAAGGGACGATGACTTCTATCCTCACTGTCTCTTAATAACACAAAAATGTGGTTTAAAAACTTTTTTAAATAATGTAAAACTCAAAAAATAGTATCTTTTTGTGGTGAGTTTTAGTATTTTAGTTTCATTTCTGGTTGTGCATAGAGTTGGTCAAATGGATCAATTCCAATGAACAGAACAAAGAATTCTACCATCGTCTTCCTAGTTCATTGCCATGTTCTTCCTCAGATCAAACCTCTGTTCTAGTTGTGGACACTGTCTAGCAACACTGTGACTAAAGCCTTAAGCAGTACCACCTCACCTCCACATGCTTTAGGATCAGCAACCACACGTGGTGTCCTATGGGAGCTGTCCTGGGAAAGCAGATGTGCAGCCAGTTACTACAGCAGCCTGTTGGATGAAAGGGCTTAAGGGCTTTGAAGTATAGGGGTGAAAGAAGGGAAATATATGAGACCCTCCAAACCTAAGCCAAGCATTCATTTAACCTTGTGTCCAGTCACCAACAGAACCTGAAGAAAGCTTTACCATATTCAAGAGATTTATCAGAAGCAATGTTTTAGCCCAGGGGTGATATAGGAGCACCCCTCCTCACCCTCCCTTTTTGTAATGTCCATAGTGAATTTCAAAGTGTCAGGACGGATGGACCCAAGATCCAGTGAATGGTTCAGCTGATCCAAGCCTTGCATTCGTCATCCATCTTCGTTTGATGTAACTTCTTGCACTGTTGCTATTTGTTGTTGTTAGGTGCCGTCAAGTCGGTTCCAACTCAGTGACCCTATGTACAGCAGAACAAAACATTGCCCGGTCCTGCGTCATCCTCACAATCGTTGGCTGTACTTGAGCCCATCGTTGCAGCCACTGTGTCAGTGCATCTCACTAAGAGTCTTCCTCTTTTTCACTGACCCTCTACTTTACCAAGCATGATGTCCTTCTTCAAGGACTGGTCCCTCCTGATAACATGTCCAAAGTATGTGAGACGAAGTCTTGCCATCCTTGCTTCTAAAGAGCATTCTGGCTGTACTTCTTTCAGAACAGATTTGTTCATTCTTCTGGTAATCCATGGTATATTCACTATTCTTCGCAAACAACATAATTCAAAGGCATCAGTTTTTTCCAGTGTTCTTTATTCATTGTCCAGCCTTCACATGCATATGAGGTGATTGAAAATACCATGGCTTGGGTCAGGCCCACCTTAGTCCTCAAAGTGACATCTGTGCTTTTTAACACTTTAAAGAGGTCTTTTGCAGCAGATTTGCCCAATGCAATGTGTCATTTGATTTCTTGACTGCTGCTTCTGTGGGTGTTGATTGTGGATCCAAGTAAAATGAAATCCTTGACAATTTCAATCTTTTCTCTGTTTATCATGATGTTGCAGATTGTGATTAATTTTATGTAAAACCAGTTTACTTTAAAAAAAAAAAATGTGCCTATGTAATAAAGTCTATACACTGGCTAACTTTGTAGAAGTGAAGTTTTATTTTAGTTGTTTTGCTGGTTATAATCTGTAATGCCTTTTTTGAGCTTTGAAAATAAACTATTAATAAAAATTTGTAAATAAAGTGTCACTATGCAAGATTTAATGAGGTCAGACATAAAGGGTAATGTTTATTATTTAAAAAGCCCATCACCCAATTAATATGGTTAGAGGTCATAAGCTAACAGATGGCCTGTTTAATCATCATAGTTAAAATTATCATGTATATAATTTAGTCAATTCAAGACATATTTATTGCATTCCTATTTTGTACCCAATTCTGTGATAAAACAAATGAAAATGGTTCAATCCTTTGTAGTGCTTAAGGTTTTCTTGGAGATAAGGTACATACATATGTAATAGGTGAGAAATACAGAATATAATCAAATAAATTTGTATTGTGTTCCTGGCCTGTTGTCAGCACTCAACAAATATTTGTTCAATCGATTAATCAATTTGGACTAGAATAGCTGAGAAGTTTTTACAGGAAAGATGATTTTTAGGTGAGACCTAGAAGTGGGAGTAATAAAAGTTGGCTCAGTGAGAAGAGAAGGGGAACTTAGGGCTGGAAAGAGGCAGGAGAACAAGTGGCCTCTTGGGTTCCCAGGAGAACAACCCAATCTGGAGGAAAGGTTCCTGCACATCAAGAGATAAGATCGAATGGTTATATCAAGCTGTGGCTGGACACAATCCAGTAAATACTATGCAGCCACTATAGACTCTTGCAAACAAAACATTATTCCAGAAAGACTAGTCTGGCTCCAGTATACTGGTATTTTGGACTAGGGGACAGATTAAAGGCAAGGAAAATAAAGATTTTTGGAGTAAACAAGGTGTATTAGTTTCCTAGGGTTTCTGTGATAAATTACAACAAACTTGATGGCTTAAAGCAACAGAAATTTATCACTCACAGTTCTGGAGGCCAGAAGTCTTCAATCAAGGTGTCAGCAAGGCCGAGCTCTCTCTGGAAGCTCTAGAGATTCCATTCCTTGTCTCTTCCAGCTTCTGTTGGCTCCAGGTGTTCATTGACCTGTGGCTACATCACTCCAGTCTCCGCTTCCATCTCCACATCACCTCCTCTGTGTCTGTTGTCTCTTCAGTCTCTTAAAATGACATTTGTCATTGGATTTAGGGTCCACCCAGGTAATCCAGGACTCTCTCATCTCAAGATCCTTAACTCTTATTTCTGCAAAGAACTTTTTTTTCAAATAAGGTCCCATTCACAGGTTCCAGGGATTAGGACTTGGACATTTCTTTGGGGATGGGGTGTGGGTAGCAGGACCAGCATTCAACCCACTACACAAAGCAAAAAAGAACCAGAGCTCCGTGTTTTATTTAGTTCAAATTGACCAGGGACATTTTATGGCAAAATACAAGCGACTGCTAGGGAAGAGCTCAAACCAGTTCAGTGGCCCCATGCCATCAAGAGAATTCTGCCCTGAACAGAAAACACAGAATTTTGTAGCCTATCCAGTGTGACACTTGGGCTGGTTGCAAATCTCAGGTACACAAAAGAAGATAAGAGCATACAATTTTCTTCAATTGTAGATTACGGAGAGTATCCTACTTCTTCCCATTAGCCTTTAATCGCTGTATGCCGAAAGACTCCTTGAACAAGCTTTTGAGACCTAATTGTCTAGGTTCCACATTGTCACAAGTTTTTAACCTTCTAGAGTCCTCCTTTTAATGCCCAGGTGGAATAACTACCCATGAACTCTTGGAGGCCTGTGAGGTGCCACCGAGTCAATTCTGACTCATAGTGACCCTATGTACAATAGAACAAAACTGCATGGTCCTCCGCCATCCTCAGAATCATTGCTATGTTTCAGCCCATTGTTGAAGCCACAGTGTCCATCCATCTTGTTCAGGGTCTTCCTCCTTAACACTTGAAAGAGGTCTTCTGCAGCAGATTTGTCCAATGTGTCGTTTGATTTCTTGATTATTCCTTCCATGGGCGTTGATTGTGGATCCAAGTAAAATGAAATCCTTGACAACTGATTTCAATTTTTGCTCCGTTTATCATGATGTTGCTTATAGGTCCAGTTGTGAGGATTTTTGTTTCCTTTATGTTGAGGTGTAATCCATACTGAAGGTTGTAGTCTTTGATCTTCATCAGTAAGTGCATCAAGTCCTCTTCACTTTCAGCAAGCAAGGTTGTGTCATCTACATATCACAGGTTATTAACGAGTCTTCCTCCAATCCCGATGCTTATATAGTCCAGCTTCTCAGATTATTTGCTCATCATACAGATTAAATAAGTATGGTAAAAGGATACAACCCTGACACACACCTTTTCTGATTTTAAACCACGCATTATCCCCTTGTTCTGTTCGAATGACTGCCTCTTGGTCTATGTACATGAGCACAATTAAGTGTTCTGGATTGTCCATTCTTCACAATGTTATCCATAACTTGTTATACAACACAGCTGAATGCCTTTGCATAGTCAATAAAACACAGGTAAACATCTTTCTGGTATCCTCTGCTTTCAGCCAAGATCCATCTAAAATCAGCGATGATGCCCCTTGTTCCACATCCTTTTCTGAATCTAGCTTGAATTTTTGGCAATTCCCTGTCAGTGTACTGCTGCAACCATTTCTGAATTACCTTCAGTAAAATTTTACTTACGTATGATATTAATGATATTGTTCAATAATTTCCACATTGTTAGATCATCTTTCTTAGAAATGGGCACAAATATGGACCTCTTCCAGTCGATTGGCCAGGTAGCTGTCTTCCAAATTTCTAGGCGTAGACCAGTGAGCACTTTCAGTGTTGCATCTATTTGTTGAAACATCTCAGTTGGTATTCCGTTAACTTGATCATATGCTACCTCATGAAATGGTTCAATGTTGAACCATTCTTTTTGGTACAGTGACTGTGTGTATTCCTTCCAGTTTCTTTTGCTGGTTCCTAGGTCGTTCAATATTTTGCCCGTAGAATCCTTTGATATTGCAAGTTGAGGCTAGAATTTTTTCAGCTTTAGAAATGCTGAACATGTTCTTCCCTTTTGGTTTTCTAACTCCAGGACTTTGCACATTTCATTATAATACTTTGTCTTCTCGAGCTGCCTTTGAAATCTTCTGTTCAGCTATTTTACTTCATCATTTCTACCATTTGCTTTAGCTACTCTACATTCAAGAGCAAATTTCAGAGTCTCTTCTGACATCCATTTTGGTCTTTTCTTTCTTTTCTGTCTTTTTAATGACTTTTTGCTTTCTTCATGTTTGATGTCCTTGGTGTCATCCCACCACTTGTCTGTCAGTTTGTCGTGGTCTGTGTGTTGCTATGATGCTGGAATGTATGGCACCCATATTTCAAATACCAGCAGTGTCACCCATGGTGGACAGGTTTCACTGGAGCCTCCAGACTAAGACTAGAGAGAAGGGCCTGGTGATCTACGTCTAAAAAATAGGCCATTGAAAACCTTGTGAACAGCAGCGGAACATTGCCTAATATAGTGCAAAAAGATGAGCCCCTCAGGTTGGAAGGCACTCAAAATACAACTGGGGAACAGCTCCTACCTCAAAGTGGAGTCAACTTTAATGACATGGATGCAGTAAAGCTTTTGGGACCTTCATTTGCTGATGTGGCACAACTCAGATTGAGAAGAAACAGCTACAAACATCCATTGATAATCAGAACGTGGAATTTATAAGATACGAATCTAGGAAAATTGGCAGTCGTGAAAATGAAATGGAAAGCATAAAGATAGATATCCTAGGCATTCGTGAGCTGAAATGAACTGGTATTGGCCATTTTGAATCAGACAATGCTACTATGCCAGAATGACAAATTGAAGAGGAATGGTGTCTCATTGTCAAAAAGAACATTTTAAGATCCTGAAAAACAATGCTTCAGTGATAAGATAATGTCCATAGGCCTAAAAGGAAGACCAGTTAATATGACTATTATGTAAATTTATGCACCAACCACTAATGCCAAAGATGAAGAAATTGAAGATTTGTACAAATTTCTACAGTCTAAAATTGATCAAATGTGCAATCAAGATGCATTGATAATTACTGGTGATTGGAATGTGAAAGTTGGAAACAGAAGGATCAGTAGTTGGAAAATACGGCCTTGGTGATAGAAACGATGCTGGAGATGGCATGATAGAACTTTGCAGGATCAATGACCTATTCGCTGGAAATACCTTTTTACAATATTATCCTGTCAAAGACCCATTAAAATACCTTTAAAAGAGAAATCTGCCCAGGATTTCCAAAAGGAACTTCCAGAAACTCAGTTTTTCTTAGTTGTCATTGTTAGGTGCCATCGAGTCGGTTCCGACTCATAGTGACCCTATGTACAACAGAACAAAATACTGCTCAGTCTTGTGTCATCCTCAGAATTGTTGTTATCGTTGAGCCCATTGTTGCAGCCACTGTGTCAGTCCATCTTGTTAAGGATCTTCCTCTTTTTTGTTGACCCTCTCCTTTACCAAGCATGTCCTTCTCCAGGAACTTGTCCCTCCTGATAACATGTCCAAAGTATGTGAAGCAAAGTCTCTCCAAAAGTTACATGTCACATTTTCAGAGAGGATTAAGGACAAAATACCGGAACTTCCATACCCTACCACAGTCTAGTTCAACAGAATGGAACAGGATAAAATCTATTCTCCACTCATTGAGAGCAAACCCCAGGGTTCATGGCATTTTTCCTCTCATCTCTTCTTGTTTTCTCTCCCCTCCCCCTACTTCCTTTAAGTAACTAGTCATACGCTTTTGAGAGCCTAGACTAATCTGGTGTCAGTGGCAGAGAAAGGGACAGACGTATCTTAGAGATCTGAAACAATCCTCCATTATTTCTACCCATTTTGAGCTCTTCTTTGTTCAAATGTCTATTGCACATCTCACCTGCTGTCTTTAACACATGTCTGCTGCCTTTAATGTTTTGTTTTGTTAGATTTGTCCTCCTCATGGAGATTGTCCAACTCAATCTGTAGTTGATTAAAAGAATTGGCTTTCTGTGTGCATGGCAAAAATGCCCCAGAAAGAAAATGAATCAGCAAGCATAGATCAACATGCGATTGATAACTGACTAAAATTCACTCTTATTTTAGTAAAACTTTCTTGGAGTCCTTTGAAACCAATTTCCCCTTCCACCTCAGCCTCTGCAATCTGCAAAGTCTTCATTCTACCATTGCTCTTCTTTCTCTTTGCAACTCAGAGGTTATTGCTGTCAGGGAATCTACAGTCATATCTACTTCTGATTTGTCCATCAATACAAAATTTATCCCTTTTTAACTCCATTTAATAAGGAAATGACAATGGCAATAGAAAAGATTCGGTGCAAAAAGGAGGATGCAAGCACTTGGTGACCAGACTGAAAGAAAAAAGTGGTCCAAGGAGGAATCGATGCTCAACCTGGTTATGTTTATCCTGCAGGTAGCTTATCACAAACCCAATATTAAAAGAAGTTGCCATCTCCTTTGCTACCAAAATATCAAAGCGCTGTACACCAATTTATTCTTTCCTGAGGTTTTAAAGTTAAAATCTTAAAATTAGGAACTTAAAGAGTACCCAAGACATCAGTCTGATGCTCAGTTTTGGAAAAGCTAACAAAATCTATATGATTTGTCAAAAGAAAGAAAAAGCTACATTAACAAAAAGTACTAGCAAAACACCAGACCACCCCACCAAGGTGAACACTCACTTCTAAATGAATAAATAGGCTCATTTTTACTCAAGGTTTTTGGCCCCTTTTTGCAAAAATTCCTGGAAAGGGATTCCTACTTGTAGGTAGGTAATGATTCTGCTAGTGAATGTTCTCTGTGGCAAGGCAGCATGGTCAAGTGGGGGTTAGACCTTTGAAGTCAATGTGCTCCTCACCTCTAAAACCCAGAATCAAATTCTCTGTACGCTAAGACTTTATAAAGCATTTGGTGCTTCAAAAGTGGCAAAGATAATTCAGCTTTCCTACAGGTTGCTGCCTTTGGTGTCTCACCTTGGAGAAGAGAGAACTAGAGAGACATAGCAATAACTGTTGCATCTAAAACCCTCTAGATCTTGGCAGTAAATTTTTCAAATACTGGTTTCCAATTAGAAGTCTTAAGTGTCCTAAGAGATGTGAGGACAGTATCTCCAAAAATTGGACCCCTGGGAACAATAATAAGGATCATCATCAACATCATAGTAATTTGTAGACCCTCCTTCTACCTAATCTTTCTCCTTACCACATTTTACTTCTGCTAACTAAACATAAGCATAAAATACATATTTTTCACTATATAACCTGTGATCTAAGTAAAAACCCATTGCCATCCAGTCAATTCTGACTCATAGACACCTTACAGGACAGAGCAGAACTGCCCTGTAGGGTTTCCAAGGAGCTTCTGGTGGATTCAAACTGCCAACCTTTTGGTTAGCAGCCGAACTCTTAACCACTATGCCACCAGGGTTTCCTGATCTAAGTACAGGAGACTGAATTAAGTGTAAACAATAGATTTAGAGAATATCAGTATATCTATTTGATAAGAATGGTAGAAATAATAAAAAATTTCAAACTATTGAATTCACCAGGCGCTCCTTGAAAACCCTATGGGGCAGTTCTACTCTGTCCTATAGGGTCACTATGAGTGAGAATCTATTTGACAGCAATGAATTTTGGTTTTTATTGAAGACTGTATTTTTCTCCCAAAGGCACAACAATATTTCTATTCCCTCATTTTTCTCTTTCAGCACCTCCCCACCACCTCTCAAATCTAGGTGGCCTTGTGATGGCTCCAATCAATAGAGCACAGCGGAAGTGATTCCATGTGACTTCCAAAGCTAGGTCATAAAAGATACAGCTTCTTCCTGCCTCTCTCTTAAGACACTTACCCTTGGCGCCTAGTCACCATGTTGTGGTATTCCAGTTGAGAGCACCAGCTAAGGTTTCAGCATTCATCAGCATCAACCACCAGACATATGACTGAATGAACTGTCAGATGATTCCAGCCCTTAACATTAAAGTCTTCCATCTGAGGACCCAGATGTCACGCAGCAGGGACAAGCTAACCTGCTGTGCCCTGTTCAAATTCCTGAACCACATAATCTGTGAGCTTAATAAATGGTTGTTTTAGGTCAATAAGTTTTGTTTCACGGTCATATTAACTGACATTAATTGAATAATTACCAAATGCCATGTAGTGTGTTCAATGCTTTATATTTGGTATCAGCTATTTCTGTGTAACAAACCACCCAAAACCTCAGTGGCTGAAAGCAACAGTCATTTATTATTAGAATTTATACATCTATGACTCGGTTGGGGGTTGGCCAACCTAGGCCAGGTTCACTCATGTGTCAAAGTCTTGCCTGGGAGCTCTACTGTATGCTGGATTTGGCTGGAATAACTTAGCTAGGACAGCTTTGCTCCATGTGTCTCTTAACCTCCTCTTGGAACAGCAGGCTTGCCTGGGTATGTCATTCTCCTGGTGAGGCAGCAGCGTAAGAACGAGAGTGGAAGTATGCAAGACTTCTTGAGGCATAGGCTTAGAAATGACCCACCATCACTTCTGTCACATTCTATTGGCCAATCAAGTCACATGGACAAGCCCAGGTTAAAGGGATAGAAAAATAGACTCCACCTATTTAGTGCACTGCAAAGTCACATCCAAAGGGTGTACCTATAGGAAGGGTGAAGAATTAGAGCCATTAAAGCAATCTGTCACAGATTTAATCTTCATAATTATTAAATCAGTACCACTGTTATCCCCCATTTAATTGATAAATAAACTGAGACTGAGAGACTAAATAATGTGAGTTTACAGAGTACCTGAAGCTCCTGGTGAGATGGCTGCTCCCTTTGCTGTCTTATCACTGCAAACAGCCTAAAGACCAACCTCCCAGAGATGTTTTTGTTTATCTCTTTAGCTACCAAATCACAACCAACTGCAAATATGCTGGGTCATCCAGTCTTCTCATCTTGAACTGATTTCTGACTTTCCTCTAATTGGCACTCAGGATCTGTATACCAATATGGCCCACATGTCCATTTATCTCAGGCACCACTTGAAATCCAAACACCCTTTTCACATACTAGTCCAATTTGTCCACGGATGTAACCCACTACCCACTCCTCTCTGCCTTCATAAATCCTCCCAGTGCTCTGTGAGACTCAGTCTGTTATCAACACTCTTTATAACATCTTCTCTGAACATTCCCCTCACTTCCAGGCCCTGCCTGAAACCCAGTTATACTTTAAGGGCACTGCTTCCCATACAGGCCTCTCAAAGAAATGCTGCTTCTTCTCTTACACCATGTACTTCTGAGCTTGAAGATGAGGTCAGTGTTCTCCTTGCTTCCTATTGCATCTTCATAAATCATTCTCCTTACTCTTCAAAAACTTAAATCCTTTGAAGTTCATGCTGTCAGACTCTATGTCCCAGATGTTGCGACCTCACTGACCTCTAAGCCTCCCCTCATTCATTGAAGATTTTACTGCGTGGCTGTCTTATCTTCCTCTCCATCCCTATCCCTGTCGTCATTCTTGACATATGACCAAACCAATGCTAAGGCCTCTTAGTTCCTTGACCTCCTCACCTTTGATGATTTTTCATTCCTTATCTCACTTCAGCTTCCCACTCCTATGGTCATATGTTTGCCTAAAATTTACAGTCTGTGATTAGAAGCACTCCACTCTCTGACTTTTTCATCCCTCTTTCAATTGTTCTTTTTACTTAATACCTCACTCCAAAATTTTGTTATACTTTATTAAGACTTCCAATTCACTGAGTCTATCATGTTTTCATTATCCATCACTTCTGCAGAGACACAGTTCCCATTTTATCCCCTTAGGTTTCATGGTCCATCATTATAGTCACTCACTTGAGATCCAGAAGGAGCCCTGGTGGCACAGTGGTTAAAGCGATCAACTGCTAACTGAAAGGTCGGCAGTTTGAAACCACCAGCTGCTCTGCAGGAGAAAGATGTGGCAGTCTGCTTCCATAGAGATTTATAGCCTTGGAAACCCTATGAAGTTGCTATGAATCAGAATCGCTCAGTGGCAGTGGGTCTGAGATCCAGGGCAAGTGATATCCTGCTTAAGAAGATGACCCAGGAGTTGCACACATCACACTGCACACCCTTCAGGGTCAAACATAATCACATGGTGACACCTAGCTGCAAAGGAGGCTCACAAACATAATCTCTTGCTGGGAAAGACCAACTAAAACTCTGGGCATTCTTTACCAAAAGGAAGAAGGAAACATGGATATTTGGGAACAATTAGTGATCTCTCCACATTAGATAAGCCTAACTACCCACCTATTCTATGCCTGCACCCAAACCAGATAAAAGCACACAGCCATGATGATTCTCACTCTAAATCTCAAATAAAAACATGACTTGGCATAACAATCATATACACTTCTTTGTTTGATCTCCTGCCCTCAAAGAATGACTATTTTGTACCTTATCCTCTTTCATCAAACCTCCAACAACCCCTTCCTACCCATTGCCCCTCATTGTCAGCTGATAACCTTACCTTGTGTTCTATAGAAAAAATGAAAGCAGCCACAGGAACTCCCTTTTCTTCCCATCACCAAATCTACCAATCTAACTACATATTTCCACCATCAATTCTAACTTTCTTTGCCTTCATTCTTCACTCCTTTTACACTAAATGGAACTCCCTATTCCCAGCAAAGGCCAATCCCTCCACTTGTACTCTGGAGACTATCCTCTCTGGCTTTTCTCAAAGTCTGATGCCTACAATAATATTTTTATAATTTCTCATGTAAAATGATATTTTCTTTTTATGTTGGATTATTCCCATCAGCTTGGAAATAGTCTTTAATAAACTGCACCTTCAAAAATCATTTGACATCATACCCCTAATCAAAAATTACCCCGTTTCTGGCCTCTCTTTCACAACAAAGCTTCTCAAAAAGGTTGTCTCTATTTGGTCTGACCATTTTCTCACTTCTTAATTTCCCCTCAATTCATTCCAATTTATCTTCCATCTCCACCACTACACTATAATGGCTTTTGTCAATGTTCTCTACCTTGACAAATGCAAGACTACTTTTCTATCATTATCTTATGTGTTTCTCAGCAACATTTCACACCGTAAACCACTCTCTCCTTCTTGAAACATTCTTTCCTTGGTGTCCATGTCCTCATCACCCACTCTTCTGGTTGGCATGCTCCATCATTGCTGCTCCTTCTCAATCTCCTTTTCTTATCCTTCCTCCTTGATCCATTCTCTAACTATCAGCATATCTCTACTTTACATACTCTCCTTACAGGATCTAATACATTCTTATGCTTGTAAATACCTGTATATGCTCAACAATTCTCAAGTCTTTATCTCCAGGTCAGCTGGTTGAGCTCTAAACTCATATTTAACTATGTATTTGACATCTCCACTTGAGTGTCCAACAGATATCTAAACTTAACCAACCAGAACTTTTCTCACCCAAATGTGTTCCTCTCTCAATTTTCCCCAACCTTAGTAAAGGGCACCAACATCTTCCCAGCCACTTAAGGAAAACCTATGATGAATCTTTGATACCTCATTTTTCTAAAACCCCACGTCCTATCTAAAAGCAAACCTCGCTGTATCTCCTTTAAAAACATACCCTGGTTCTGTGTACTTCTTTCTGTCTCTACTCTTCTCACTCAAATGTCTACAATGGCCTGGTATATCACATATTTTACTTATTTACCTTGTTTATTGTCTATCTTACCAGCCTCACAAGCTTCGTAATTTCAAGGAATTGGTCTGTTTTGTCTTGTGCTGATCCCTCATGGCCTAGAATAGGACCTGATGCTTAGTAAGTATTTGCTGAATTAATGGAAGAAAAGTATAGTGGGCATCAGGCATACAAAGAAAGTAATTATAATATGTTTTTTAAATGAGAATCTGTGTAAAATTTAGAAAAGGGAATATTTTCAGGCCTTGGGAATTAGGGACAGCTTTAGTCTTTCTTCATAGAAGAGAAAAATAAATGCAATAATAGGGGACATTGTGAAAATGTTTGCCTTAATTTTCTTTTTAAAATGTATGTTTAAAGAAAACACACAGGGAATTATATCAAATATTTCATTTTCCAAATGATTTTTTTAAATGAATAAGCAGAAACAATGATGGTGTAAACAGTGGAAAAAAGTAAAGCTTTCGAGAGCTGGGTTTCTCCAGCAAGGAAGAAAGGATGAAGCTGAGTGGAGTAAGGCATTATAAACGTGTAGCATAAAGAAAGATCCATAAACAAACTTAAAAAGACCAAGAACTCCTTCTTCTGAAGAAATGAGAAAGGCGGTTGCTCTTAACTTTATAAGGATAGATATGTGGGACCTTTATAAATTCAAAGAGATGGAGGGAACAACCTATTGGGCAGATAAGTTGTGACTATCTATTAGCATTTAATACATGGAGATCCTAAGACATATCGAGTCTATTTCTAGGGATGTGGCACAAATGGTTACGTGCTTAACTACTAACTGAAAGTTTGGTGGTTTAAACCCACCCACAGGCACATCAGAAGAAAGGCCTGGCAATATGCTTTTGAAAGGTCACAGCCTTGAAAACCCTATACAGTACAGTTCTACTCTGAGTTGGAATCAGCTACTCTGGCAACTGGTTTTTATCCTATAAAAATAATATCAAAAGTACATAAATGTGCAAGCACAAGGATACTGTTGCAGCAATGTTTTTAATAGCAAAAAAGGAAATAGCGTAACTGGGGAATAGTTAAATAAATTATGGTAGAGTCATACTGTGAAATTCCATACAACCATTAAAACCATCTGAGACATTTTAAAGTTTACAGGCCTAGAAAGAAGTTTGTGATATAATGGGTCTATGAAAAAAAGTAAGTTGCATACAAATTTTAAGGCATGATTTCATTTTTGTGAAAAATAAAAGTGTAATTGTATTTACCTATATATGTATATCATTGCTGATGTCAGCTGGATCCTGGCTGAAAGCAGAGAATACCAGAAAGATGTTTACCTGTGTTTTATTGAGTATGCAAAGGCATTCAACTATGTGGATCACAACAAATTATGGATAACATCGCGAAGAATGGGAATTCCAGAACACTTAATTGTGCTCATGAGGAACCTATAC
>NW_004444142.1:2899653-2900531 GCF_000243295.1 Trichechus manatus latirostris
AATCAAATCCAAATCCTGTTTTTCTAAACTCTCTTCTCTAGGACTCTGTCCTAGAGGGTCACTGTGAGTTGGAATCAACACAATGGCACACAACAACATATATGTATATCTAGAGATCTCTTACAAGATAAGAAAAACAGGTGTGATTGGAAAGATGAGAATACAGGAGTTTCATGTTTTATTTAATATAAATTTTATGTGATAGCTTTTGGTAACTTAACTTCCCTTTTTTTTGTTGTTTTATTCTCAAATAAATTGATTTTAAAATGCCATGATTGGTTTAGAGTAAAATTAAGTTGGCTTAATATTGGAAACTAAAAACATATTGAGGTTTCAAGAGTAGTCTGTATTTGTTGATCACTAGCCAATCACATAGGGTCACTATGAGTCGAAATCAACTTGATAGCAATAGGTTTTATCCAATCACATTAAAAGAAAAAAAAAAGAACAGAAATTCTGATTTGTTTTTTTTAGCCAACTATGATGGTTAAGGTTGTGTGTCAACTTGGCTGGCCATGATTCTCAATGGTTTGACAGTTATGTAATGATGTAGTCTGGCAGTTATGTAATGATATAATTTAGCAGTTGTGTAATGATGTAATCATCCTCCATTTTGTGATCTGATGTGAGCAGCCAATCAGTTGAAAAGGAAGTTTCCTTGGGGGTGTGGCCTGCATCCAATATATATGAATATTCTGGCAAAGCTCAAGCAGGATCCTGCATCCAACTCTTCATCCTCTGACCTCTGGTTCTTGGGACATAAGCCAGCAGCCTGCTGCCTGACCTGCAGATGTTGGGATTCTCCAGCTCTCACATCCCTGTGAGCCAGCAGCCTTCAAGCAGACCTGCCTATTTTGGGTTCATCAGCCCCTGCAACC
>NW_004444142.1:2900946-2902122 GCF_000243295.1 Trichechus manatus latirostris
ATTCTAGACTTCACAAATGAGCAATTACATATCTTGAGTAGAGGTTTATATAAAGCCTTTCATTTTAAACAATCTGAGTCATTCCATTATACTAACCTCAAAAAAAAAAAAAAAAAACTGGTGAAAAATATAACAATTTAGAGTGTGGTATATATTTCATCTAAAACTTGAAATTACTTTCTTCTTTGATTCTAAATTTTACACTCAAAAGGTAGATAGGTGTTGCTTAATTGGTGGACTTAATTCAGAATTGTGTTTTGATTGCTAATCTTTCTCCACAGTTCAACATGTTCCAGACAGATACATAATAGACTCATCATTTAATTTTCCATACTATTGATTGATATTATTACTATCATAGTGAACATTTACTAGGGACCTACTTTGGGCGAAGCACTGTGCTAAGAAGCTTTACATAGGTTATCTCTTAATTCTCACACAACTCTCTAAAGTAAGTAATACATGAACACCATTTTACAGATAAGGTGAAGTAACTTCTACATGGTCAGAGCCAGGACTAGCACTAGGTCTGTTATACCTACAGAGTTCATACCCTTGAGTACTTGCTATCTACTATCCCCTTCTTTATACTGTATGCTGTTTCTTCCAATTTATTGTGCAATGACATTGCCACAGGCACAATTTATTTTTCTATCTACATAGTGGGAGTTACACCATTAGTCCAATAGGTAAAAGAGAAAAAATTCCCCTTCTCAATTTTCTACCACTAAAGATGGTCATCCTGCATATTCTTGTTTTATGAAAATATTTAATATGTAATTATAAAGCTAGGCCAAAATGTTTTGATTATAGAGAATATGGCTAGAAAATGACTGTTCTTGCCAAATTCAATAACTGAGTAAGTGCTATTTGGAAGAGGAAAACGATGATTTTATACTCATGTAGCAAAACTGAAATCAGTTATTTGAGATGATTTAATAAATGCTTTTTGATGATGTTTTTATGAAGGCAATTATATTTAATTGTTTTATATTTTAAGTCTCAAATGTGTATACTCTAGGGTTGCTCTTCTTCCAAACGAAGTTTAACACATTATATCATTAACACGTATTTGAAAAACTCAAGGAGCAATATAATCTGATTTAAACCCGTCACATTCTCTTGGACCAATTGCTTTTTCTAAGACAGGTGGAAAGAGCCTTAAATTTGTATCAC
>NW_004444142.1:2908596-2909734 GCF_000243295.1 Trichechus manatus latirostris
TACCAATGTCACCAATGTCCCCTATCAATCCCCACCAATTGTGATCAAGTTGACTCTGACTCCGAATCATGGCAACCCTGTGTTAGAGCAGAACTGTGCTCCTTACGGTTTTCAATGGCTAACTTTTGGAAGCAGATCACCAGGTCTTTCTTCCCAGGCATCTCTGGGTGGAACCTTTCGATTAGCAGCTGAGCACATTAACCATTTACACTGCTGAGGAGAGCAAAGCTCATGGATTCTCCCCCATCTCCTGTCTGCCAAGTAGCCTTAACCTAAATCGATAGCAAAACACTTGCTCATTAACAATACCAAGCTGTAGGGAAGACAAGGTGAAAGGTGAGAGACTGCACGTGAAGAGTTGAAAGTGTGCATATATGGAGGTAACAAGTTCTCTTAAAATAATATGCAGTGAAACTTACCGGAAATGGTATCGTTTTGTAAAATTTTTCTGGTTGTCACTTGCCTATTAAATGAATTACAAATGTTGATGGAATCATAATTTATACAATATTCCAAAAACAGTATGGTCTTCTGTCTGCGTGTGTGTTTTTTAGGGCCCCAAATCAGGCCCTAAAAGCAATGGAGTGGTAAGAGGAGAGTGGATAATCGGATGGTATTAGAAGAAATCTCAAGGTTTATGCTCATTCACAAAGTCATCCCATAATCTCCCATTTCTGAGTCTGAATGTCCTTAGTTTTCTCTAATCCCTTCCTTTAGATCCTGGAGGCTGCATTTTTGCCTCCCTCTGGTAGGATGACTTTGATAGTCATTTAAATCTGGTTACATTAGTATAAAACTTTTGGCATTTTTTGTTTGTGTTTTGAAGATAAACTCCCTCGTCGGTTCAGATTACATTCCACGTCTGTCAAAATTCCTAGAGACAAGAAAATTAAGTACTGTGAAGACTGCCCTCTAAACAGGGCATTCTCTGTCCCGCGTAAAATGTTGAGATAATAACAGATTTTGCTTGGGCAGAAGTCGAAAAAGCCTTTTGACTTGCACTCCAAGACACGGGCATTTTCTGCCCGCTTTCTCACAGCGAGGCCATGAGAGTTGGTAGGTCAAGGGCATGCATTTCAGATGTGATTATTAACTACATGCTTGCCATGTGGAACCACAGTATTTTTGGTAATATTTT